>NC_052353.1:1311974-1450744 GCF_009727055.1 Benincasa hispida
AATCATACAATTTTTTTTAATATAAAATAGATTCATAAATAAATAAATAATAGATTATTGTCAACTAATATTTTATGGATAACTACAACAATTTTTATGATTTATAAATATAGAATCAAACACATTTTAAACAATTGTTTAAATTAGAATCCAAAATCCATTTTTCATGAGAATTGGATTCTAATTTAAATAATTTGAAAGATAACAAGCAGGATTTTTAAAAATTAAAAATGAAATAATTATCAAATGCAAACGAGACCTCGAGTTGTTATCAAATGAATCGAAATTGAGCTTATATCTACGAAAAACACCAAATATTATAAATGAACCAAAATATTTACAAATATAACAAAATAACTATGTTATATTTGAAAATAATTTCAGCATTTTTTTATTTAAAACAATTTTAAGGAAGAAAAAAAAAGACCTTTTAAGAGAAAAAAAAAACAACAGAAAAAACAAAAGGAAAGGAAAGATCAGACTTGTAAAGGCGAAAATGAGGCACGTTTGTGGACATCAGACCTTGCAAGAGATTGTATATCCACAGAAAAGAAACTCATCTAACTATATTACATAAAAGTGGCAGAAACAAGATAAAGAGAAGGGATAAATCTCTCATTTTCAACAGGAATTGTCAAACTTTGTTAAAAAAGAAAAAAAAATATCCTAAAACAAAACAATACTTTATAGTCATGGGATCTTAGTATATGGTCAAATTATAAGGTTTGTCTAAAATATTCCATTTCTATCCATTTGATCCTCAGTTTACAATAGATTTAATTAAATCCTAAGTTTTAAAAATATCTAATAATCCTTTAAACTATGAATTTTGCATTTAATAGAACTTGGACCTATTTGTGATTTTTGTTTTAAATGCACATATCCACTACCCACAATTAAAAATTCAGATTTATGTCTAGTGAAATTATAAATTTTCAATTTATATCTAATAGATTAATTAATTACAATAAATTTTAAAGTTAAAAAATTTATTAGACACATAGTTGGAAGCTCGAAGACCTATTAAACATTTAAAAAATTAAAGTTATTCCACACCCAATAAAAAGTTCAAAGACTAAACTTGTAATTTAACCTAAATATATTTATATACATTTCAAACCATGTTAAGATGAGCTGCCCTTGATTAAAAAAAAAAAAAAAAGACTTTTTAAGTCATAACCTAAATGCTGAATTTAAGAAAAATTCTTATTATTGGATTGGATTCATCCACTATAACTCAGTTACTCACAGCCTAAAGCAAAATCCCTGTGGAAGTAGGGTTGTAGTGTGGGAATAGGACTTTTGAGGGATATAAAAAGAACAACCATCATGATAATGCAACTACTGATTATTGCTACTTGAGAGCATGTTTTTGCAACAGAAGCTGCAAATTAGACACATGTCCTAACTGTCCATGCCAATTCTTCATGAATGGGAAACTTTGTCAGAAATATCCCAAAAAAGTTTTCAATCTTTCACAATTTATACAATTTTGAAAAAGTCATTAAAATAGTTTTTTTTTCGACCAAAAATCGACAATCAAGATTTAAACAAGAAAACTAACTAATTGGATTCTACCTAACTATTAGATATATAGAGAGAAGGGGTAGGTTGTGGAGAGATGGTGGGTTGATCGGGTGTTGGCTAGGTCTAAGCAGCTTAGATTGTGTAGAGAGCTCCAGAGCAAATATAGTGTAATCTTTGCAAATCTTAAATCAAATCATACATCTTTTCAAAATTTCTCCAAAATCTATAATCTTTCTTAAATCTTATATACATAATTTTACAAATCTTACGTCTAATTTTTGTTTAGAGAACTATTTGAATTTCTCAATTTCTATTTCAAGAATTATTTGAATTTTCAAATAGATTTACCAATTATCTAAATGAATTTTCCAAATGAATATTGGATGATTGCAATGTGATTTTTAAAATTTGGAAAGATTTGGTAAAGATTGAATAAAATTTGGAAAAATTAGGTAAAATCTTGATATTCATCCCGGGTGAGTTTAACCGAGAAAAATCAAAAGAATTGATAATTTGGATATAAGATGAAAAGGTTAACTTTTTATTCAAATCTAAGGACTCTATCTTGACCCGATTAAATAATATATATATATATATATATATATATATATATTATATTATATTGAACGAGTTTTCAAAGCAAGTTGTGAAAGGAGGAAATATTTTGAAGCTATTTCTACCCCTCCCCTGTAGAATTTGTGAACAGAACAGGGTGGATTCTTTTTCTTTTTCTTTTACCACCTAATGAATGCTTTTTTTCATCCCCTTTACATGTAGACATATGTATTTAATTCCATAAGAAAAATAAGGACAAGAAAAGAAAAGTTCTAAAGTCACGAGGGAAGTTTCTGTGTAATTAAAATATTGTTACTTACAATGCTTGTGTCGTGGCAATAATGGTGCTTCGGATGCTTTACGGGGATGGGCCCATAAAGGTTGACAATGTTAAGATATGTTCCCATCGCATCGCCCAAGAAAGAAGGGATTCTTCTCCATTTGTATTTGTCCAATGCGAATGTTACATAATTATATTCCTGTTTGTCCTGCATTCAATCAACAGTAAAAAAGGAATGGGAAAGATGAATCCACTCCAATTATCATTCCTTTCTACAGTCATCAACCGACCCCATTGAATAATCATTAAACACATTAAAACCTTTGCTTCATCACTCCATCAACAACCGTACAAGCAAAGCATTTACCAGAGACAAAAGAACTGAATCATAAAAGAAAGAGGTGCTTAGATTATATCATGCCTTTAGGTTTCAAATAAGAAAGGTCTTGGAAGATCGACTCATTGTCATTGCAAACACAAAGGCTCCAGTTGCAGAATGTTCTAACATACAAGGAATACGAAAACTGGGTCCATTGAAGAAATTCAAACTTGACTACAATATGACCTAGAACCTACATATTCATGTTGTTATTACTCTGTCATGACAGGCTTGTTCTCGTTTGCCTTGAATCTCTGCTCTTTTGGCTTCTGCTCCTCAGTTTTTCTGAAGTGAACATCACAAACAACAAGATCAGACAACAAAATGTTTGTTTCTAACATGACAATGCGATTATTACAAATAGAGGAAATGCATTCCAAAATAAGAATATATTCTGTTATTATTACTTTTTGGATTATGCATTGTGGAAAGTAAAGTCATACTCTAGCATAATTCAAACAGTAGAGACAAGCATTCAACACAATGATAAAATTATTTCCCCTTTCAACTAATGACTTAATCATTAGAAACAACAATTAAGGGATATTCTGGAAGTTGAATAATGGGAGGAAAACTAAAGGAATGAGGGGCACAATCTTGAATCTTTAGGTTTCGTCTAATAAGATATTCAATACAATTTGATCATAATCTTTAAACCAAGGTAATAATATCCCATAGAATAAGCAGTAAGCCAGACCAGATCTAAAAGTTCTAAAATAAAGAAAGATAAGTCAGTCATGCGCTTTTGAAGGATTGAAATATGCACTTTTTTCTGGTTCTTTCTTTTATAAATATATATGAAACAGATCGGTAGTATGAATTATAACGAAAAGGGAGGAAACCTAAACACCAGGCTGAAGAAATTACAAAAGAAAAAGGGCCTAAAATCATTTAGACTAAATTAGCTAAAAGCAGTGTAGTAACATTTACACCAAGATAAAAGCAGCCACTAAAACTAATTCAAGAAAAATATTGCTAAAGGCAGTGTTGTTAAATGTCTGTTGTTCCTTTCAGCAGAAGATTCCAAAAGAAAGTTTAATTTACACTTCAAAATCTTAAAGAACATAATTACACTAGAAAGTTTAAATCAACCTGTTGAATTCAAATCAGGTAAATCCAAAGTGTCAAGGAATCCAAAACGCAAGTAATTAAACTACGCTAAGAAGTTTTCCGTAGAAGTTAATGGTACAGTACAGATCGCCGGCCAAAATTCTATTTCATGATTAATATCAATTAAAATCTGTATGACGCCTCAAAATAGAATGTCTACTTAAATCATGCTTCATTCTTTTAGTCACTGACAAGTAACAAGTACGCTTGGAGTACATAAAACTTTGAAGATTCGAGAGCAAACATGATCGGAAAAACCAATACGAAGACCGAACAGAGAACTAAATTGCCAGATAATAAGCTATCGATTCCAAGAGCATTCATACTCAGTTAATTCGCTCGCCAGATCAATTTCATACAAATTTCGCTATCCATTCAACAACCTAAACTTGTAGAGCCTCTAGTTCAATTTAATCAGCAATCAAACAAACGAATAACAGACTAATAAGATAATTTCCAGGGCTCAAAAGTCGAAACAAAAGCAAAATGAAGTAAACGAAAATCAAAACAACCTAGAATCCAAAATCAAACAAATAGATAGTTACAAAGAAGAGAGAATATCAAATTAACTAACTACATTACGGAAAAAATATCTCTACAAATAGGTCTCTGAATGTAAAGATAGTGAAAACAAGAGCATCGGATACCTTTTGTCGTAGGCTCCTCCTCCCTTCTGGCTGAGGAAAGAGCGGAACAGAGGAGAGTTGACGTCGTAGATCATCGTGAAGCGATTGGGAGAAACAGCAACAATGTTATTCCAAGCAAAATGAAACCCTAGTCTGTCGCCGGCTTCGAAATCTGCAACTTTCGCTTGTATAAATAGTATCGGCGATATAGAGAAATAGGCGGATGAATGAATTCAAACACAGACTGACAGCCACAGGCCGCCGTAACTTGGAAGGGAAAAAAAGTAATAATAAAAAATGCCCTTATAAATTTATCAATTTTGTGATCAAAATCGTTAATTTAATAGGTTTTCACTTGAATAGAAATATGATCAAATGTTTAAAATATTTTTGTATCTTTTTCAATTTTAACTTAGTAAATGAATAATTTATAATTTTAAAGCAAATTAAAATATTTATTATTTATATTATATTCACATTAATGATATTTTATTATTTTTTAATGTTTTATTACTTTTCTCAATATATAATGAAAATTATAAGTCATTTCAATGTTGATATCGAACCTTTGAAAATGTGAAAATATCGATGAAAATTTTGACATGTCGAAGGAAGTTTAATACCATCAGACTAGCTCTTATTTTTTTTATTAGAAAAAAAAAAACTCCGACATTGTGTTTTGAGTAAATTTTCATTTATTTAGGAAGGTGTTTTGGAGCTCCAATTTGGAATGGGTTAAGAAAGTAGGGAGTAAGAATTATTTTAACCTCTTGTTTTGTTAGAGTAGTGTTATTTTACAATTCAGTGAGGTTAAAATAACTCTCTCCCTCCAATGTTTCTAATAGTTTCACCCATCGACAACCACCTCCGATTACTAACTCCGACGACTACTTCGCCAACGACTCATCAAATAGAGCTAGGAAACAATATGTTTCCCCAATGTATCATTTACAATGAGTTATACATTTTAACTCAATTCATATATTGCAATAACTTATTTTAGTATTACAAGCTCTTCCTTCAAAAACACATTTGATCAATCCTATGTCTTGAACTTCTTTTGAATGATACCCTACCACATCATCATTTTTTTTTTTTAATTATGTATCTAAATTGACAATGTTTTTTGTGTGACATTGTGGTGATGACTTATACTTGGCAACTATCACTCCTATACTTGCCAATTATCAGTCTTAGATTTACGTTTTTGTGTAATTTTATGAAGTTAGAGAATTGTTTGAGAGAATTTTCTGTTTTAGTACACCTTCAAATATGGAGTTTTTTTACTTAATCAATAATATGATTTTTAGTACAATCTCATGTATTTTGTGCATGTATCAAGAGTATTGATACATCTTCAAAATGACCAAAATGGATGAAAAATAATGTAATTTAAAATCCAATACATTTTTAAAAATTGATATAATGAATCTTTCTCTTTCTATTTACAAAATATGATATTTAAGGTGTTGGTAGTTGTATAATATAATACAAAAAATGTCAAAAATAACCCTAAACCCTAAAAATTACTTCCTCCAACGATAACTTATGGCAACCTTGCACCTATGTGAATAACTTCGACAACCAACTTCAATGATCACTTCAGTGACCAATTCAATATAGTGTTTAATAATATGCTTTTATAGTAATTTGACATTAGTAGAAACACTTTTGAGTGTATAGCAAATAAATAAACTTGTGTATAAACTTTTGAAAAAATGTAATCAAACACATGAGTGTTTTTATTTTGAACATTTTTTTTATGGAAAAGAACGTTTAAATGAAAATGATTTTTTGAAAAACGTTATTTTCTAGTCAAACCAAATATTTCCTAATATATAACTTATTTCATGGGTCTCGTCAAAATTTAAATCAAGAAGATTGTATATATGGGAAAAAAGACATTCATAAAATTGAACTAGCTAGAAAATAAGATAAGAAATCTCCCAATGAATCTTTTTCAACGATTTATACATTTTAATTCAATTCATATATTGTAATAACTTATTTTAGTTTCAAGCTCCTCCACTAGAACTTCTTTTGAATGATAACCCACCACGTCGTTATTATTATTATTATTATTATTGGAATTATGTATCTAAGTTGACAATATTTTTTTGTAATACTAAAATAAATGGAGCAAACCTTTTTATTTCTATTTACAAAGTATGATATTTAAGGTACTAGTACAAAAAAAAAAAAAAAAAACCAACAACAAATAAAAGACAACCCTAAACCCTAAACCCTAAACTCATACTTAATAACTTCATGTTAAACGAATCAACAATCTAACACACACATAAATCCTAAATTCGGATTAAAATAATTTGCATCCCAAACACATGCTTGCTTGGATTAAAATAATTTGTATCCCAAACACATGGTTTATGATCACATACTAAATTAATTTGCACTCGAAATGCAGAGTTTCTAAACTAAAACTAAAATAGTATGCATTCAAAACACTAGTATTTAAATCTAGACAAAAAAATATGTATCATAAACCATACTATTATAACCCCACATATTGTAATAACTACTTACCTTTTTTCTTTTTGAGAATAAATAATAATCACATACTATTATAACCATTTTGCGCCCAAATAGTTTATAAGTTTCAAAAGGTCACACTTTTACTCTTGAGTTGTAGGATTAAGTTTTATCTGATTAATAAGCTTCAATATTTTACATTTTTATCATTGAGTATTAACTCAAGGCTACTTTTAGTCATTTAGTCATTTGTGCTGACCGTCTATTAATTACTTTAAAATAATTAAATTAAGTATAGTTAAAATTAGTTTTCTTTAAAAAAAATCGTCATTGAAACTAATAGTGAAAAACCACGTCATAATTATTTCAAATTAACACATCATTGACACCAACAACAAAATACAAACCTTAGTTAGTTAAGGGTAAAAGTATAAAATATAGAAATTTAAGGATCAAATAAATATAGAATTAAAAGTTTAGGAACATAATATATGTTCTTTAGTTTAGACCCCATTTGGTAACTATTGATTTTTTATTTTTGTTTCTGAAAATTAAACTTATTTCATCTACATTTTTTTACAATAATTTGCATATTTCTTAAATACAATAGTTGAATTTTTAGCCAAATTTAAAAAATAAAACAACTTTTTGAATTTTTTTTATTTCTCAAAATTCAGCTTGATTTTTTTAAACAATTAGTAAAAAGTAGATACAAATGAAGAAATTTGGATGTGAAAATAGTATTCATAAACTTAATTTTCAAAAATAAAAATAAAAAATAAAATAGTTATTAAACGACCCTGATATTTATAGTTTTAAGAATTTCAATTAGTTCATATGAATCTAAAATATTCATTTTTGTCTATACCATTGGTTCAATCACATAGGTCACTCTTTGTGTACTTTTACCCTTTTTTTTTTTTCCAAGAAAAACGCACTTTTTTATTTTTATTTTTATTTTTTACTTCACCCTAAATCTTAACAACACAAAAAAATAGTTATGCAAATAGAAATATGGTCCCATGAAAAGTACTGTTATGATAATGTTAGAAATGGTTTGTAATGTATGATTAAGGATGCGTTTAGAATATCTCTCTTAAGTGATTAAATTAAAAAATAAGTTTTTAAAAAAGAAAATCATATACTTAGCAACCCCTAAAATAGATTTTTAAAAAATGAGTTTATAAAATAAGAGCCTGTTTAGATTGATTTGAGAAAAAAATGTAATTAAAAAACTCATTTTTATTCGAACACTTTTGATAAAAACTAATTAAAATACACTCGAAAAACTATTTTGGGTGGGAACAATCTAATATCTTTCGAAATAACTTATTTTTTAAATTAAACACTTGAAAATGTATTCCAAATACACTAAGTTGGTTTAGGATAAAGAAACCAATTTTTAGAAAAATGAGTTTTGAGTGTTTAATGGTTAGTCTCTCTCTAATTTGTATGAAAAACTCCGACCACCACCAACTGTCGTCAGCCAATCTCCAACCACAATCTCCATTGACTGTTGTCGGCCAACTTTTGACCACTATCGGCCACATCAGACTATGCCGGTTAACTCCGGCCATCATCTCCATCGTAAATTTTTTTATGGTAATTTGAAATTAATAAAAAATACTTTTAGTTTATAATAAATCAAACAAACTTTTACATAAAAACATTTTGAAAAATAGTTGCCAAACACACGTGTAAGTAGGTTTTATTAAAAGGGTTTAAATGAAAATGTATTTTTCGAAAAACATTTTTTCTTAAATCATTCTAGACATGCCCTAAATCATAGGTATTAAATTGTAATTTTTAAAATGATGGAGATTCAGTTTCAATTAAATTCAAATCATGGGAACAACTTAAAGCTAAACCCAACACATGAAATAAAACGAAACTTTTAAAACTCTAGAGATGGAAATTGAAACTTTTCTCGAGTCAATTTATTTGTTTAAAACTATGAAATCTCTTATTTTTCCTTCATTAAAAAACACATTTAGATTAGTTAAAATAACTAAGATTGGAAAACCATATTTAACTATCAATTCAAACTTTCTTTTAGCTTTGCTAATGCTTATGGGTTGGGGAAATGTAGAGCTTTTTATTAATATATTTTAGGAAACAAGTTATTATGTTGGCTTTAGGAAATTTGTGTTTAGAATGAATCTTTTCGATAAATGTGTAAAACAGAAAAAGTTGAAAAAATTGATGGACGTGTAAATTTCAATGGTGATTATTATTGAAGTTGAGTTATTTAATACAAATTTATGAAGTTGGTAGGGCATACGCCCCCTTATATTATTTTTTTTTACCTTTCATAAACCATATTCTTTCATCTCCTCAAATCCTCTCTTTCTCATCCATTTATTCCTTCTTCCATCTCTCTTATTCTTCTTTCGCTTTTATTTCACTTATTCTGTTTATTATCCATGATTCGTTAGAGTTCTCTCTTTACATTGGTTTCTATCAAAATTGATCGATTATGTTATTGTGGTCAGTTGATTGTGATAACCAACGTCTCCAAAATCGACCACCAAAAATTGGCTATCAATAAATCGTCATTGATTTAGGTCCAATATTGACATCGATAGATTGATGATCAAACCTCGACCAAAGTCTATTACTTTGAAACAAAATTAAACTTAGTAAAGACAAAATGGATATAATTTAGGAAAATTGTGTTATATAATTAAAAATATAAAGAGAAAAGGAAAAATGCCTAAAAAATTGTAGCCCCGCTTGATTCGTGATTCATTTTCATTTGTGTGTTTTCAAAAACAAAAAAATACAAGGAAAACAATTAAAAACGTATTTGATATACTTATTTTCAAAAACGATTTTAAAAAACAATAAATTGTCATTTTCTTTGTTTTAAAAAATTATGAATACAAAATACACTTAACACATTTATATCAAACTATACAAATTAGAGATTGAATATTATATATTTTTCTTTAGAGTCGAGAAGCCTGCTTCTATCTACAAATTGTAACTCTTATCAATTTATAGTGAATATATTTTTTTTTACAATTAAATATATGAATAAATATACCACTAATTTAAATTGTGCAACATGTTATCAACATTAATCCTACTAATTTGTAGTATGATCTTCCTTCTTGGTGAAGCTTTTTTTTTTTTTTTACCTTATGGAAATTATTTATATTATTTTATCATAAATATTTTTTTATTCTCTTACACATTTTATCACTTGTATTTTCGAAAAAAAAAAAAAAAATTTACTCCATCATGTACTCTCTGCACTATTTTTATTTCCATTATTAACAATAAAAATCATCATAATAACAAAAACAACTAAATTGTTAATTTTAATTATCTAGAATAATGAATTTTATCAGAAACAATTAATCTTCTCTCGCATTTTTAAATTCACAACCAAACACAAAATTTGAATTTTGAATCAAATTTCAAAATTTTAACTTAGAACTAAATGTGTTTTCATATATCGTAAAAAAAAAAAAAAAATCATTTTTATTTTCTACTAATTCTTTATTTTCGAAAACAAATTTTAGGATCACAGGGACAATAATATTTGCTATTTTGACTATCACGTCGGTGAGTGAATAATATTGTTTCCACTTATATCTTTAGTATATACGTGTTATGTACCGTTGGGTCTAACCAAAAATTGATATATAAATATTTATGTATTTATTTATTAAAAAAATACCTTTTCACAAGTAACCTATTTTTCTAGTCAATGGACTCTGCCCAATCTAAGTTGGATTTTAATATGTAAAGCCCAAATGTAAAATAACATTCCAAAGGAAAAAAATGTATTTTGAATCTAAAATGTATTTCTGTCCCTAATTGCATTCCATTGCTGTTTTAGTATCCTCTTTTAAGATTCTTTTGTTTGGAAATAAAGTTTTCTAAATTGTATTATCTCCTTAAATTTGTCTAGTTGGGTCTAGTTGGTGCGATGTACCTTTTTTTTTTTTTTCATTTTTTAAAAAATATTTTGAATCAAATTTTTGAAAGGAAATATACAAATCGAGCTAAATTCACTTTAATGAATGTTAATGAAATAAAATAAGTTAACATTACAAATTTTATCTCTATAATTAGGAGAAAGTTAAATTTTAATCCTCATAGTATTGAAAAGTCAGAAGTTAGTCTTTATAGTACAATAAAACATGATAAACTCCTCAATTATAGTCTATGGCATAAAACTATTTAGAAAGTATTTTTTATATAAAAAAAATACTAAATTTTAATTATAAACTATAAAAAACTGAATTATAACTTTCACGAGATTATATCAACAAAAACATAGAAATTTTCATTAACATGTCGATATTTCTATGTTTTTATGGGTTCAACATTAATATAAAAAGTGAATCAAATGTTTCTATTATGTCGTAGAAAAATAGGTGATTTATTTACTAATTTAAATTTATTTTTTGAATCTTTTATTTTTACAAATTTTTTATATTAATATTTTCGTTAACATCCGCATTTTAAACAAGATTAAATTGACAATTTAAGTAGTAAAATATAACACAAGATTCGAACCTACTTTCAAAGCTCACAAATTTGAACGAAGGCAATAGGTGGGTGGCCGCCTATCCAATCACCGATTCGTCGGTGCCTGCAGCTCCTATTATTTTACTTTCCACAACTACCCTTCCTCATTTCTTTAAATCCCCAATATGTCCTTTCTTATAAATTCTTTCTTCAATTTACGGAAATACCCTTCACCTTGACCAAGTAAAACCAATCCAAATAATTAGAAAAAATATCTATTTATACCTCAACATTTTCGAGTTACATTAATAATATTTCATTTAAAGTTTCAACCCTTCTTCAAATTTTATTCTAACAAAATCATATCAGACTTATAATTATATCCATTAAACTCTTGTATTGTCATAACTGAATTTATTTAGATTTTTATTAAAAAAAATTCTAATTATTAAGCACGTATAGACATTTTCACATACTGAATTAACAAAATGAATTATTAGAGTTAGTGCATAAAATTATAAACTTGAATTCACAAAAATTCAGATTTTAAATTAATAAAATTATTAGTTTAAATTTTAATGGATAAACTTAAACAATTAGGAACATAATTGGAATTTTTTCAAATAATTATAATCACAAATTTTCCTTATGTATTATTTATAATTTTTTGTATGTATCCTAAATTCGAGACGTCGTTGTTTGACTCAGAGATTATCTTAGAATGGGTCAATAATTATTACCGATTAATTTTTTCTTTCCACACGTTTGTATCTTTTTCTTTTCTTTGAAAGCACACGTTTGTTTTCAAATAATAATGTCATTAATATATTTCTCAAAGATAATTGGAATATGTTTTTGCTTTTCAAATCGTATATAGTGGCATATCATAAGGTCTTAACCATATTGATTATTATTTTTAAGGAAAAGGTAAAGATCTATACCATATTTAATATTTGAATATATTATGCTGATGTTTTAGGACATTTTGGGTAAAGATTATAATTAGTTGATTGGATTATTAACAAATACTTAATTAGACAATGGAATAAAAACATATAAAGTGAGAGATTCAAATTCATTATACCGCGATTGAGAGTATATGTCTTAATTATTTTGTATTATTTTATTATTATTATATATATTTTTTCTGGTTCAACTTGGAGTGTGCGATCACCTATAGTCCAATCAATTGTAAGGTAATCAATAGATTTTTCTTCAAGAACAATTCACCATTCTTGAACGTAACATACAACTATTCGAATAATGGGTAAAGATAGAGGTAAAGCACTAAAAATCGTTTAGATCGACCAAATTAACATTGATCGGTTGGTGATAGATTATGGTTGGTCAGTGGTCAGTTCTCCCATAAAAAATCGACTCCTCGACCAACTGACTAACCATGATGTATATTAGTGTTTTTTTCAAAAAAATATGTTGCTCCCCTTTCTTATCCTACCATACACTTCCTCTTCACATTCTCAATATGATCTCCATCTCTCACCTCCTCTCCCATTTCCACCGTCGTCATGACCTTTCTCTCGCTCTCCCTTTCACAATTTCCCTCAATATTTTCTAGTATTTTTTATGTGAAAAGTAGATCCAGTTCTCTCTGTCTCTAATCTGATTGTGGGAAGAAGAAGAAGAAAGAGGAAACAAACAAAAATGACCGACCAGAGGTTTATTACCAACCAATTTTCATGGTCGGTTTTCTCCTAAAATCAACATCGACTGACTAATGTACACCTCTGGGTAAGGAATTGATAACTGCCTTGAAAAAAAAGTAAATAATGTGATACTGATTTGAAAGTACTACAATGATTGAGTCTGATTATAAGTCAAAATCAAATTATCTGATTATAACTCAAAATCAAATTATCTGATTATAACTCAAAATCAAATTATTCCTTGCTAAAGCTATCATGGTTGTACCTATTGTCTTGTAAAAATCGACTTTTTACGAGTAGGTTGAATAATATAATAAAGTTATGGGTACAATTAAATCAAACAACTGGTATTACCTACACTTTCGTATCTTTTAATTGATCGACATTAAGTATTTTTTAATAGGGCTTTATGTCAATTACAATGATCAAACCGTTAAACTTGTAAGGACAAAAACATTTGTGCAAATTATGTATTATGAATTTCACACATAATTATAAAAGCTTGTCTTTTTCTCCCTAGATATTAAAGTTATACAGACATGCCTATCCCAAATATATAATTTGCACATGGTAAAGTCTAAATTATTCGCTTAGTATTTCTTTAGTTGGCTAAATTATACTAAATATTTTTGGCGAAATTTGTACAACCATCTCTTTTAAGATGAAATAAATAGTAACAACGATATTATTATTATTACTATTTTTATATAAAAAGTCAAGGTAGGAAGATTTAAATCTCCACCCTCAATAGAAAGATAACATATCGATATCATTTTTTTTTTAGTAAATGTCGATTATAATTAAATTAGGATAATATTCACATATATTGTAAATAGTATGTTACTAATTCTCATACATAAGATATCATATCAACTTCTATAATTTATTTTAACATAAAATATATTTTTTTCTAATTAACAATTTCAAAGTTCAAAGGTTTTTTTTTTTTTTTTTTTTTTTTTTTTTTTAACAAGTTGAAAGTTCAAAGATAAAAGTAGACTTTTTAAAGTCTAGGGACACATTTGAAACCTACTCCAAAAGTTTAGAGTAATTTGATATAAGCTAATTTAGCTTAAAAGGCCAATTTAGTTCCGTACTTTGAATTTTGAACCATTTTAGTCTCTATACTTTCGATCGTTCAATTTTAGTTTATATAATTTCAATGAATCTTAAATTCAATTATTGTTCTTTCAATAAATCTTAAATATAGTCCATTAATGTTATTTTTTTTAAAAAAATGGTTAAACAATAACGGAAAAAAACTATATAAATATATTTTCAAAATTTAAAATGTAGATTGTCATAGAGACTGGTTTTTTTTTTTTTAGGGTTTAGAATTTTAGAATTTATTAAAAATATAGAGACTACAAAATTAGATCTTTGAAAGTACAGTGACTAAAATGAAACACGATTGGAAGTACAAAGATAGAAATAATATTTTAAACTCTACATGAGTTTAAGAATTCGACCTTTCAGAAGATAAGTAATGTCTTATTTATTCATAGTTATATTAACTTCACAAGATAAGTTAAGAATCTTTTTCTTTTTAAATTCAACTACTTATGAAGCATGGAATAAAAATTTGAACATCTAATTTTTCAATTTATCCGAGATAGCTATTAATTTACTATAATTCTTGTTTTGTGGAAAGTTGACAATTATAGCTCTTTCTTATACACACATGAAATTTCAAGAAAAAAAATGTAAAAATGTTGGAAAATTTCCAGCATTCATATGCAGTATGGTTGAAAATTCTTTTGAAGTGCAGAGAAGATGCGCCTTCCTTTTTCTCATTCAACCTCTCTCTCTACATCCAATTTTTTCTCTCTCTATATCCATGGTAAAGTTCATCACTCCAAACACAACAAATTTACAGAACCAGGATTTTTGTAAAGGTGGTAGAGATTATAATGATGATGATGCATGAGTTAAGGATTTTTCATATAATCTCTTAAAATTTCTAAATATTTACCACCTTCCCCTTTCTCTTCATGATTTCAATCCCCTCTTAGTTTTTTCAATCGTTCTTCTCCGCCGTCTCCTCCTCCGCCGCCGCCGCTGCCGCCTTCTCCTCAGGTACGAACGGCGGTCTCTCTGTTTGATCGTTTTTGCTTGGTCTCCGGTTATCGGCATTTGGCGTTGACGGGCAGAAATCGAATGCTGATGAGTTGTTTGTTGTTGTTTTTTCTCTTTTGGGTTTTTGAGTTGGTGTTTTTTAAGTATTGGGTTTGTTTAGATTAGCGATTTCATGAATTGGGTCTGTGGATTTTTGGTTGACTTATAACAAGAAGAACGACTTTGATAATTCCCACCACCGAATTTGATTCCCCCCCTTTTACATTGAATTTTGAGTTCAACGTTTAGGATGGGAGTTCTAGATATGAATGGAAGATCAAGAAGAAGATGGTTTGGTCATTCAAGTTGACTTGGGAGATTTCATTTGTTTTGAGCTTGTTAATACTTTTAACTAGTTGAGCAGTATTCGGCTTGGTTTGACGACTTAGATTTGTAAATGGAGCCAGCTAAGTTGGTGTAGGTTTGCCGTGTTTGTGTTTGTTTTTGCTCAATGCAAGTTGCTATTGGCTACTAACTGTTAGCTTTGTACTGCTCTTTAATGCTTCTTGGCACTACTTTTAGATTATTGGTTCACAGTATGATGCTTGAATTGTGTATTAGTTACCTTATGTTGCACATCTGAACTCTATTCAGATTGCTTCAGTTGAGAGAAAATGAAGTTAAACACTAGTATTATTTAGTGTCTGTTTGGAATGACTTTCCAAGTGCTTAGAAGAGAAAGTTATTCCAAACAGTAGTGTCGATTTTGTTTCTTGACATTGGCTAGAAAAGATGAATAGACTTCACCATCATGTTTTCTTCTTCTTCCTCTATTTTGTATTTGAAAATATGAACTCACTTTATATTCATGCATTTGGGCTGAGTTCCCTCGGACATATGATTTGACGTGAAAATAAGTAATCATTAGAAACTTGCATTCTTTATACCATTATGATCGAACTGGTTCTGTTCTTTTAGCCTTATCCATCCGTTTATTGCTTGTCATTATGTAGCTACGTATTGGCCAGTGTTCTGGAGATGTGTTTTTTTTCTAATGGAACCTGATTGAGTTTGTCTGTTTGTCTGGTCTAGATGTGAGGTAATCCAGGAAAAAGAACCAAACAATACCACTGATAACAGGATTGAAGCTAACTATGGTGAGCTTAAGAAGGCGAAAACTGCTGGGACTTTGCACCGGTAAAGATTACTTTTTAAAGCTATGGTATTGAGAAAAGGACATTGTTCTTGAATTGGAGAAGGCTTATACTCACTTTTCTCTTAAGCTAATTAATGTGTTGAAAGAACTGATTTTAAAAAATATATATATATGCATATAGTTTTTGTATTTGATTCATGATTTTGAATGAAATTGACTCAGAGGAATTGAAATGATATGACTTACCCATGCGGGACTTGTAGGCAAAGGCTCATTTGTTGCTCCAGTTTTGAAGTTTTCTGAAAATTTGACTGCTGAAGATCATGTGCACTGTACAAACTTCGTTAGTGTTTATCCCATCTGTTCAGATCAAGTTAACAAGATAAAGGAGGTCAGTAAATCAAGATTTCCAATTTCTTTAATCACTACATAATCACATCATGTTGCTAATAAAAGAACTGGCTACCTTGACTGTTCCTCCTTAGTACATGGCTCTCACTTCAAAACCTTATTCCTTTCTTTTTGTTTCTTAGCTTAAGTTGCTGTCAGTTTTCATACTTTACAATTCTTATCTGAGGCAAAATTATCTGTAAAATAAAATTGGACATGTTTTTTTTTTTAATAGCAATTACTATTATGATGTTAGATAAATGTACAAGGTTGCATGAGTTTCTCTAACAATGTGACACCCATGCTAAGAAAATATTATTCGATATTCCCATATTCTTTATGACAGCTAACTTATACGGAAATGCATCATATTATTTATATTGGTATGTCATTTTTGTAGAAAAGCATAGGATATATGTCATCCTTTGTCCCCAAATTAACTTAGGACATTTAGTTATTGATGTAAGGTTCAGATTTTGCAAAACTTGTATCTAATCTGCTTTAAGTTGGCAGGGTGCTACTTAGAGGTTTTGTTTTGTTTTTGTTTTTGTTTTTTGTTTTTTTGTTTTTTTTTTTTGTTTTTTTGTTTGTTAAAAAGGAGTTGCTTTAGTAAGAAATGTTATGAGATAATATGATGACAAAATATTCTTTCTTCCAGTAATCTATATAATGTTAATCGATAAAATGGTTTCATGTTTGAGCACCCTTAACATAACCCTGCCTTTTGATGGATGGCCATCATCTCAGTCAGTACTGGTGTTAGTTTGACATAGAACCTTATTTGCCGGAGGTCTTGCAATGTTCTTATGGGGAATGCTACTCATGTTCCATAAATAAAAGAAGATTAATTATCCTTTTTCTTTACTTTCCCTTTTCCTCTCAATGCAAGACTGGTTTGTCTTTTAGTACAAACATAGACATTTGTGCTGGATATTCATCTCCATAATATGACCTTTTTCAGAATCCAATTGCAAATATAGAGCCTGAATCATCAGGGGTATCTGTTTTGGATACATCCAGAGAGCAAAATGATACGACAAATGACGAGCCAATAGCAGCAGGTTTGTTTGTTTGTTTCAAATCATCTCTTCACATTTATGAGTTACATGAATGGATGTGATATTAGAATAGTATAGGATATAAATCTATCCTTTGAAGTGACATTTTTTGTTAGATTATGCTCTTGATTCATCTTTGGGTGGGGAAGGGTGGGGTAGGTCGCATTTGCTTTATGCTAGCCATTAGCCAATAAGCTTCACACACATGTTTAGGGATTTTATTTTATTTTTTATTTTTATTTTTTGCTTGGTTTGCTGTGTAGGTGGATAAATATATGTCTTCTATGACTTCATTGAATGTTATACTCGATAGTTGAAATCTAGAAAGTATTGGGTCTATCCACACGTGCATAGCTCAACAATTCTGTCATCTCTACTTTCTCTAAGTCTTATAGGTTTGGATCAGTAATGGATTTGTGAAGTTGTAATTTTGTAAATGACACAGCTTTCCTTTTCCATGTTGCCACCATTTCCAAAATACCATATAACCATCAGAGAATTTCTAACCCCAGTTGGACTAATTTAGTAGTTCTACTAACTGAAGGAGACAAAAATCTGATTACCCACTGTGACTCTCTATCGTGCGTGCGCCACTAGGAAGATATGATGGGGTTTTCTTTCACTGATTTTTTAAGTGACATCTTTCTGGTTAATAGTATAAAATGTAAGTTTAATAACAATTTACATATCGTAATATCCAGAGATGAGAGATTATTCTTTTAATCTACATTTATACTGTAATCATGTATTTCCCGTCTTTACTAATGAAGAAATGCTGTATTATGACTCAAGCTACATGCTATTGTATTTGCAGACCCGCCCATAAAGCGCAGAAAGAGACACCGGAGAAAGCATTTTCCCGACGAATCTTTCTTAATGAGAGGTGTTTATTTCAAGAACATGAAATGGCAGGCTGCTATAAAGGTTGACAAAAAACAAATACACTTGGGAACCGTAGGATCACAAGAGGAAGCCGCTCATTTGTATGACAGGTAAATGTTGAAGTGACATAAATTTCCATCTGATTGATGAATAGAATATATAATGGCATTTTGTACTTGAGATAACCAACCAAAAAACGAATGTTTATCAAATGGTTATCAAACGTGGCCAATATTATATGCGTTTATATGCTTGCGGAGTATTAATTATTCCATTTATACTTGAATACATTATTTTTAGCATTTCAAAAAAAAAAAAAAAAAAAGAGGGAAAAAAGAACAAGCACAATCAACTGATCATGTCTTTTGCTATCCTAGAGCTGCTTTCATGTGTGGAAGGGAACCCAACTTTGAGCTCCCAGAAGAGGAGAAGAAAGAACTGAGAAAGTTTAATTGGGACGAATTTCTAGCAATGACTCGCCATGCGATTACTAATAGAAGTAGGTATCTCTTCTTCTCTACAATTTGGCAAATGTTCCCACTTCCCAATATAGATCATATGAGTTATTTATCATCATGATCTTCAGAACAGAAGAGACTCAGTCCAGAATCAAATAAGTCTAAACTTTCTTCGCCTGGGAATGACGATGACGACTCTAACAAAAGACATGATGAGTTCATCGACCCGTCAGCTCTAGAAGACATGGAACCTGTTGCCTCTACATCTTGAAATTCAAGAAGAAAAAGTTTAGCTTTCCCATCTCTAACATCTCAGTTTAAGTATGGAGACCTGCAGCCCTGATTTTGATTTGCCCTGATTTTTTTTTCTCTCTTTTTTCTTTTTTTTTTTGTCCAAAAGCCTGTGGTTGGGCAAATCAACCTCCTAGAAATTTTGAATGTACATCATTTTAGTAGTTTAGCCAAATCCTTCAGGCTTTGAGCTGATCAGAGGAGCAATTTATGGTGATAGTCACAATACGAGGGGGCCCTTTTTGAATCTACTCTATCATACTTCAAGTCTCAAGATGCCTCTTATGATGAGTTCAGGCAATTTTCGAGCTCAGAATCCATAGCTTTAGCCTTTGCCTATCCCTTGTTCCCATGGAGGAAGAAGATACGACTTTTAGCCATCTTATGTTCATAGTTAATGCCTTTATTATTGGTCCATTGTTATTATTTGAAGGTCTCTTTGTATACCACAGTATTTTGACATTTTACTTTTTGATCATTTTCTTTTAGGGACATAGAAGTGGCAAACTAAATGCCATTTAAATTCTTTTTTTTCACTACCGAATGATTGATTTGACAAGTTTTCAGCCTAAAAAAGAAGAGAAATTGTACTTTATTTTTTTTTATATGGTCATTCTCTCTTTAAAAAACAATTGATTTTAAATCCATATTCCAAAATAAAAACAACTTTCAATTTGAATTTAAGAAAGCCAATAACAAAACAAATAAACTCATACATTGAAGTAGTATTTATAAACGTAATTATCAAAATTAAAAATTATAAAAATTATCATACGAAACCTAAATAATAAACAACGATTACGATTACAATAAGAAAAATCTCCATCTAGACGAAAAGCTATTTTAGATTGGTAGTAGGAATTATAATTTACATTGAGTTTCATGAAATCACTGCAAGTTGGACAAAGATGAGGAATGGCAAGTGAAGCATGAGAATGTCATTACATATGTGGTTATGTCAAAACGCCCAGATCCAAGGAAAAACCCTATTTCTAGTTTCTGACTCTATGAAAGCAGTGAGACGAGCGAGACAAACTCGAGTGTTACTCGACCCTTGGATCTTGTGTTAATCACAAAGTGTTCTGGGTATTTTCTCAACAACATAAGCAGGCCATACCAAGGTTTATCCTTCGCTTCTGGACCGTGCCAATCGTCTGACGTGAGGTACTTCCTTACACGACTATGGTGCCAAACATTGCCATAAAGCTCAACCAGCTGTGAAAACACACATCAGGAAAAAAAAACGTGAACATTGAGGACTAAGCGAAATTATTTTTTGAGGGGTATGAAAGAGAACTTTCATCCAGAAAATGAAACGACGTACAAAAAACAACCCCCAAAAAAAAAAGTAACCAATGCCCAAACAAACCTCACCAAATCCGAAACCTCCACTCTAGATTTCTCAACATCTTTAAAAATCATACTATCTGCTCAATTCAAATGCCCCACAAAATGGCAAAGAAACTCGCATGCGACAACACTATACCCTTCTCTCTTAAGGAAGGATGCAAAAGCACCTCCTCCGACGAAGACTGCCCATCCCCCACCAACCTCAGAAGGCCTCCCGACATCCCAGAAGCTAAATAAAATTGTTTATAGTGAAAGGGAAATCATATTTTGATGCCAGCGAGAAAATATCATTTGGGTGTCAGTTTTCTCCATGTCCAAGCATTTGCAAATGAAAGCAGACCAGTCCCTTAAATGGAAAGAGGAAATTTTTTAATATCTACAGATATCCTGTCACCAGAACTTTGATATGTAATTCCCAGTCATAACTTTCCAGTTCTTTAGAGGGCTGAAATTTGGGATTCTACATTTTGGTATCATCAAGTATGCAACTCAAAGAGTAGTTGATCACATTACTAAAATCTCTAATAACTAAATATAAGAGCTGTATAGGCTGACCACCATAGATGTTATGAGCGACAGAAAAAAGCAAGCCGTATAGAGAGAGAACCCTAAAAGAAATGGTAAACAGCCTGCTCATAGCCTCTCCTCCCATCTTTAGCTAAGAAATTACCTTTACCAACCTTCTACTTGTCTCTGTTTTAGCATAACAATAAAGGTTAGACAGCATAACAATTAGATTTAATCGGTCACTTTCTAGATGACATTCTTTATCCGAACTCCCATCTTTTTTCATTTTCTACAGGTACAGGAATAAGACTGTTCATATTTATATAAGCATCAAGAGAATCCTTCATAATCAAAACATACCTCAGAGTGGAGTTTCTCCATAGGCATCCATTCTCCTGGGCCACAAAGATCAGACAGCACGGTAGCTACTGATGACACCACATCCTTTTCTTCCTGGAGAAGCTGATTATCAGCTTCTCGATCAACTCTTGATCTTCCATCTAACTTCTTGTCCATGGAAACTGTAGATTATGGTACAAGAGAAAGACAGTGTCTCAAATGGTTATGCAATAATAGTTCAAGGCAGACACTCATTCAATTGTTATGTTCACTTTAATCCCAGCGTATGGAAACAGATAACACTTAAAAATACATAATCATGAATGGGAAGGAAGGAGTTTGCAACTTCTTTTTCCCGTCTGATAAGAAACTAGAATTTCAACGGGAGGAAGAAACAAGAGCAGTCATTATGCAGAAAGGAAAGATTTAAAATAGACTCCCAGCAAAAGGCCAAACATATTCACATACTCCCAATTAGTATTAATTCATAAGACGTAGTATTTACAGAAACTATTAGCAAATAAGAACACCATGCAGAGGATATATTCGAGATCTCAAATCAAACCACAAATGAACAAATTTCTCTATCTCTTGAGATTCCATTTTTTTCCTCTCTCTAGACAAGGATTCTAAAGAAGGCTATTATCACATTCAACCAAAGTATGCAAGCTTTGTTCCTAAAACAACTGCCCACATAAAATCTGGGAAAATATTGAGTTTTAAGAATAGGAAGTAAGCCAAAACCATACTAGGACAAAAATTTGAGCAGCTACTTGCATGATTTGAAGTATGAAAAATATATTGTAACACTTCTAAGGATTCCAAAATCTAAACCCATAAGTAATACAAACACTTCCTTCTGTTGTTCTCGTGTCTGTCTGTTTACTCATTAATCTTCTAATAGACTTGTAGAGGCAAATAAACTCTTTGGTGTTGCTTTTGAAGAAAAGTACTCCTTTTTCATTAAGCTACATTTCTTATAGGGCAAAAAAAAAATACAGAAACCCCTAGCTCCAATCCAAACAATCAGATTCAGGATAACTACATAGTAGAAAGGCATAAAAAAAAACACCGTGAATTCCATAGAATCGTGAAGTCAAACGTGTTTTAAACCTCTTCAATCAACTTTCACGAACTAAAAGATCAAGGAGACGACAACAACAACAACAAAAAACAACATATAGACGAAGATATAAGCATTCAATATAGCTGAACATCACACAAACTCCATCCATTGTTCGTAATAAGGCTTCTCATCAAAATAAAACCAAGATTTTCCGGCAGTACACAATAAAATCTGGCACTATAAGATAACTCTACCATGATTAAAGAATTTTCCACTTCTAGAATCAATAGTCTGATAGCGGAAATCAAAGTGACACAACGAAGAATTTGAACATAGATTATCTCTAAACCTCTAAAACAGTCAATCAAAAAAAAACACAGGAAACATAATAAAGATGCTAACCCAATCCGCCAGAAAATCCGGCTTTGCCTCCTGAACCACCAGGTCCATATCCCTCTCGCCTGAATTTCTTACCACTACTTCCACCAATATCATCCTCATCCTCATATCCCTCTTCATAATACTCTCTTCCTCGCCCCTTTTTCACCATCGCCCCTGCAGCAGCGGCTCCTCCAGAGCCAACCAAATGAAAATTATAGTGCGAATGGGGCGGCACCACTGGCCCAACGACGGCAGGACCTGCCGACGCCGATCCAGGATGACCCATATAGCTCCTCGGCCCAACCGAACCACCCAAAATATTCCTCACCGGCAACAGGAAATAGAACTCCTTATCCCCAATCTGAAGAAGATCTTGAGAATCGAGCTTGACTGGGGCGTTTCCAGGCAAATGAAGAACCCCTTCAACGAGACAACCATTTTTGCCAAGAACTTCGAGGGCAAATCGGCGGCGAGTGAAATCGTAGAAGATACGAGCATGGTGGCGAGATATGTTCATGCCGCCGCCGAGGCTGGAGAGGTCAACGTCAACGGTGGATTTCTTGGAATTCCGGCCGAGGATTATGGAGTAAGTTTGCATATAGTATTCGAAATCCTCACCTTGAAGCTTCGCGAACCCTGCTTCTACATCACTACCCGCTGTACCCATCACAGAGAAATTGGGAATTGGAATCGAAAATTGAAGAATTTGTAATTGAAAAGAGGCGAAGGAATTGAAGATAGAAGTTCCCAGTTAAGATTGATGAACAATATTCTTGCTTTTGCCGTCCCTCCGCCGTCGATCCATCCAATTTCTTCCCCCTTTCTACAGGAAGTTCTCAAGTTTATCAAAAATGTCACGGAAATATGGACCAAATATGGGAAATTTGTAATCCAAAAATTTGGTCCAAAATGTCAAATGACCATTTTTTAAAAAATAATGTCAATTGACACGCTGCTGATGTTATCGCCTTATCAAATTACTTAATTTGCCCTTACTTCGTCTTCTTACCTTTTTAGTGAGAAAACCCACCAAAACTAAACTATTATTCATTCAAATTTTCCAAGGCTAACGGTTGTATTGCTCATAAACGCAAAAAAATTATTTTCGGCTTGCAAACGATTCTACTTTCGACTTTCAATCGAATTTTATCAGTAAATCTTTCTTTCAATATGGTTTGTTTTGTTTGTTTTTTTGGTTTTGGATGTGTTCTGTGGTTGAAGACGAGTAGAAAGAGTTTGTGAGCGAGATAAGTGAGAGTGAAATCGGTAGAGCGACACCAGAGAGATAAGTGAACCTATGGTTTTTTTGTTTGTTTTTCTGGTTTTCGATGTGTTATGTGGTTGAAGACGAGTAAAAAGAGAGAATGTGACGGAGATAAGGGAGAGCGACACCGGAGAGAGCGACATCGGAGAGAGTAAGATTGTGAGAGAAAGCGACACCGGAGAGAGCGAGATTGTGAGAGAGAGCGATACCAGAGAGAGCGAGATTGTGAAAGAGAGCGACACCAACGAGAGCAATTCTAGCGAGAGCGATGCCAGCAAGAGCCATTCTAGCGAGAGCGATGCCAGCAAGATCCATTATAGCGAGATTTAAACAGAATGTTTTTTTACATTTTTTTTTTTTGAAGGAGTTCACTGATTGAAATTTTTAATAAATGCATGAGTGATTTAAGATGGCTACACGTCTCAGAATAGCTGAAGGTGACAGATTTCCTGGTTAAGTAACCAGCTTGGCCCACATTGCCAATGTAAACAAGATTGTCAAAGAGAAGCTCACGCCAACGCAGTTGGCCATGTTCAAGAGAACAGTTTTTGGGCGATTTGTTGACGTTGATATGGTGTTCAACAGTCCAATTATCTATCACATGTTGCTTAGAGAAGTGAAGAGGACAATTGTATTTTTTATTCTTTGTAAAAACATTCATTTATTTTTTATGTATGTAAAAACATTCATTGTATAACTGGACATATATTTTTTATGAAAGTTCAAATTTCAAAGTTCAAAATTCAGTATCAGAATTTTATCAGAACACCTGGCTACTGCTCTTTTCATTGTATAATTGAATTTTATCAGTATCAGAACAGAGCACATCCAAAACCAATTATACAACACATCCAATTGAAAGAACATTCATTGTATAATCTTTGTTTGTTATCCATTTTGTTTCAAGTATGTGTTCTGTAAAACCATTCATTGTATAATTGGTTTTGGATGTGTGTTCTGCTACTGCTCTTATAAGTATCAGAATTTTAAGAGAGAGCGAGATTATGAGAGAGAGCGAGATTGTTGAGAGAGAGTGAGATATTCAGAGAGAGCAAGATTCAAGTGCATACCCTTAGACTTTCTATTTTTTATTAGAATCAATATTCAAGGTGAAGGAAGGGTGGATAATTTTGAAGTAGGAAAAGAAGAGATTGGTATTGCTCCTTTAATATTGTTCCTGTTCCACCATAAAAAATTACATGGACTGACAGTACAACATATAAAGTTTTTAGCCATATTTTCTGTTCTTCTATACATTCAAAGCAGAAACTAAAAGCATCAAACAAGAATTTTCACGTTGTTATGAAAGCTAACTTGAAAAGAGAAAAGACGAAGAATTTGTGGTTATTTATTCATAGGGAGCTAGATGGATATCCCTTGAATGTTTTTCACACTAACAATTCAACAAAAAGAGGAACTCTGATACAAATTTATTAAAAAAAAAACCAAAATGATGGAACAAACAACATTCCTAAACAAAGCTCACAACTTTGCCTCAGGTATTACTGCTACAATTATGATGAACTTAAAAAATTAAAAGGGTGACCTTAAAAAAAAAACAAGGCATAGTCTATAACTTTGTGGATCCCCACCTCACTGAAGATGCATGATGATACGTATTTTGCTATACTGCCGCAATCTGATTTTACATCTCACTTAAATATAAAAAGAAGAAAAAAAAACCAAAAGAAAAAATTCTAATCAAAACTCAAACCTGAACACAAAATCCCAAGTGGCTAAATACCTCTAAATCTGAATATCTCGCTCTCTCTCTCACAATCTCGCTCTCTCTAAATATCTTGCTCTCTTTGAACATCTTGCTCTCTCAATCTTTAAACTTTGAACCTTGAACCATGTAATGTTCTAAGCTCAATTATGCATGTTCTGATAAAATTCTGATACTGATAAGAGCAGTAGCAGAACATATCCAAAACCAATTATACAATGAATGTTTTTACAGAACACAAACTTGAAACAAAATGGATAACAAACAAAGATTATACAATGAATGTTCTTTCAATTGGATGTGTTGTATAATTGGTTTTGGATGTGCTCTACTGATCAAATTCAATTATGTAATGAAAAGAGCAGTGGCCAGGTGTTCTGATAAAATTCTGACACTGAACTTTGAACTTTGAACTTTAAACTTTCATAAAAAATATATGTTCAATTATACAATGAATGTTTTTACATACATAAAAAATAAATGAATATTTTTACAAAGAATAAAAAATACAATATTACATATAAAAAATATGGAGTGTTTGCCCATAGCTGACACGCTAATTGCATCCTATATTCACTCATCTTCTCCTGAGTGATTACGGATGGATCAGTACCAGTCACCAGGTGTAAGTTTTATTCGCGTGAGCTTCTCTTTGACAATCTTGTTTGCATTGGCAATGTGGGCCAAGCTGGTTACTTGACCGAGAAATTTGTCACCTTCAACTATTCTGAGACGTGTAGCCATCTTAAATCACTCCTGCATTTATTAAAAAATTCAATCAGTAAACTTTTTCAGAAAAAAAAATGTAAAAAAACACTGTTTAAATCTCGCTAGAATGGATCTCGCTGGCATCACTCTCGCTGGTGTCACTCTCTCCGGTGTCGCTCTCTCTCACAATCTTGCTCTCTCCGATGTCGCTCTCCCTTATCTCCCTCACATTCTCTCTTTTTACTCGTCTTCAACCACATAACACATCGAAAACCAGAAAAACAAACAAAAAAAACCATAGGTTCACTTATCTCTCCGATGTCGCTCTACCGATTTCACTTTCACTTATCTCGCTCACAAACTCTTTCTACCCGTCTTCAACCACAGAACACATCCAAAACCAAAAAAACAAACAAAAAAAACCATATTGAAAGAAGGATTTACCGATAAGATTCGATTGAAAGCCGGAAGTAGAATCGTTTGCAAGCCGGAAATAGTTTTTTTGCATTTATGAGCAATACAGCCGTTAGCCTTGGAAAATTTGAATGAATAATAGTTTAGTTTTGGTGGGTTTTCTCAGTAAAAAGGTAAGAAGACGAAGTAAGGGCAAATGGCCTAATTTTTAGGTCATCCGTACAAATTTCCCACAAATATCATGAAAATTTCTTTAAATATATTTATAAATTAAGGGTTGTTGTCGAATATATAAAAATTGATCAACTTATTTATAAATATAGCAAAACAATAGGCAGTGAAACTATTTCAAGTAATTTTATTATTTAATACAATTACATTTAAATTATAGAAAGAATTTTTTTTTATTCTCGATTTATAAATTTTGAGTTTGAAACAAATTTTTTTTGTTTCAATTTTGGGACATTCCACCAAAATATGTCCCAGTAGCTTAAAAATTCTTATTAGTTTTCATTTAATTTCTAAGTTTTAATATTTTATACTTTTATTCATGATACTAATGTTTACTTTGGTCTTTAGCTTTTACTTTTAGTTAATAAATTTGAAATGGTAACAATCTAGTGTATAAACATTAATATGTAATAATATAGTCCATGTAACTTATAATTTGCAAAGATTTAGTTTCTATCCTAAAAATCTTTTTAGGATTTAATTAAAGATATATAGTACGTGTAGATCATAAATTGATTTGAGATCATTTTTTTTTTATAAACTATAAAAAATGAGTTATTACGTAAAAAGTGACACTTAATTTTGATGAGATTTTTCATGATGGAGACTAATTTGTTACATATTTTTAAGTATAGGGACTAAATTATTATTCATTAAACTTCATATACTAAATTGTTACAAATTAAAAATATGGTGACTGAACCATTACTAACTATTCAATATAGTTCAATAACTAAATTGTTATTTCCATGAGTTTCAACGACTAAACAAAGGGGATTCAAACAGATATTTTAATAGCTATTTTGGATAAAGGTATTTATATTTTGGTTGATCATAATGACGTTGGTTGTCCAATTTCTTCAAGATTGTTTTTTAATCCAGTATATTTGCTTGTATTTGTTTATGATTTTTTTATTTTTTTTTCTTTTGTGTTATGTACGTTTTTCTTTAATTTCAAGTGTAAAGTTTGAAAATATTAGGATTTTTAATAGTTAATAGAATCTTCCATGTTTTGAATTTTAGATTTTTTTATCAGTCACTATTTTCATCTTTTGATAATTAGTAGTTAATAATCCTTAAACTTATTTTGCTGTTTTTCTAATTTTGAAACTTTTTTTTTTTGCTCCTTTTCAAAATAAATATTTAAAATCTACTATTTCACGGCCCAAATTATAACATCATTATAGTAATTATTGTAATAAATTAAAAAAAAATGTAGGTAGGGGAAAGGTAACGTGATCACGGGATTTATTTTATTTTTATTATTGTTATTATTTTTTCACTTTACATTTTATTGGCAGGAATCTCTCTAATTGGAGAAGCGCTAAAATTGATCATATAAAAATTTGGGCGCGAAGCCCAAATTTTTGAACACTATATAATGTCACACTTTATTTCCACGCTATTCATACCTTAAAGTTAATTCCGATTTCCGAAGAAAAAAAATTTCCTCTCCAATAATGAGGAGTCCGAAGGGGAAATCACTTGAAAGAAACGGGATACGAAAGAAGCCGACAATTGGAGAAGCGCCGATTAGCCCAATCGATTGGAAACGAGAGGTTTGGTCTGAGAATCTCACGAAAGAAATAGAGCTTTTGAAACAATATCTTCCAAAATTTCCGATAGTCGCTATTGATACAGAGTTTCCAGGTATATTTTTGTGCGTAGTATTATGGATGGATTGTTAAGAGTTTAGGGTTGGTTTTACCATTAGCAGTGAATGAATTATTTATAGGGTTTCTCCGATACACTCCAAAAGGCGTTACAGAGGAAGAATTTTATGATTGTCTACAATTCAACGTGAATCGATTGAGCATACTTCAATTGGGTCTCACACTCTGCGATCAACAAGGAAACATAGGAATGACTTGGGAGTTTAATTTTAGAGAGTTTGATCAGATTTCCGATATGAAAAAGGTTTCTTCATTGGATTCATTTTTGAAGAACAAGGGTTTTGATTTTGAGAAATTGAGAAGCCATGGAATTAAGCCTAAGGAATTTGGTAGGTTATTCTTACCCATTCTTCAGAGTGGTGTAATCCAAAGATGGATTACCTTCCATGGATTTTACGATATTGGTTATCTTATGAAGCTTGTCCAGATTAGATTCATGCCTACTTCTATGGCTACCTTCGCTACAACTGCTCAACGTTTGTTGGGTACTGTCACTGATCTCAAACATATGGCGCGGTACTGCGATGGTCTCCTCGACGACAACTTAGGCCTAAAAAAACTAGCTAAGTTGCTTGGTGTTAATCGAATTGGTACTGCACATTTTGCTGGTTCTGATAGTTTGCTAACGGCCTCCGTTTATGCTAAGATGAAGACCATATTCAAGCTCCCTGAACAACTCTCCGAAGGCATTTTGTATGGATTGCCTCACCCAATTCGAGCCTTCCGACAACCTGTCACTATCGTCAGTCCATCTCCGTCATCCAGATGCTTGGTGTCGTCTTTCAGTCGTTCGTCACCAATATTCATCGGCGATTTTCTTATTATTGGGTGAGGATTTTGATTAGTGTTTATTCTTTTGATTTACGGTAGTTAGAACATTATTGTCATTCTTTTATAAATTATTGGTACGAGGTCAAAAGATGAGGGTGCTAAGGTCGTGTCAATATAGTTGGGATGTCTAGGTGCACCTACTGATTCCTCGTAATCAATAGTTTTAGTTTGGTTGTAGATATATTCACAAGGTCAATTTTGTGCATAAATTTGTGTAGTGTCATATACTTGTCTACAATATGTGTATAAGATCACATTCGTTAATAAAATTAATACAAATTTCATTTTCATTTATGTTATGGTTTAAAGCTTTCATGGAAATTTCTTTTTGAGTTATCTTAAATCACCTATTGACCGAAAAATTTCTGTCGATGAAAGAAGGTAAATTTAATTATAATATCTAACAAGTTATGATTAAAATGTTGTTAGGGACTATTTAATTTAAGGTTTTAAAAATACTAAAAAAAAACTGAGTAACATGTAGATTATTTTTTCAGTCGTGCATGAAAATATTATCAGGATTTTCAAGGAAACAAATTATGTTAATGCAATTTTGAGCTTGCCTTGTTCGGGTTTACCACATGTATTATTAAATAAAAATTAAGAAAGCTTACTTTATGAACAAGTGAAGCCAACGATCTAAGAAGAGATAATACATGACAATTACCGCTAAATTATACTCACTTAAACTATCCATACAAATGTTTAGAATAATCCTTAGTATGAATAAGAATTATTTTAACTCTTTCATGTGGAAATGTTAGTTGTTATAGTAAACTATAAACAACAATAGTAAATCAACAATAATGACAGTACATTAAATGAGAAGTAATTATATTTGGGTGATTGCTAAGATTAAGCAATTTCTCTGAAATCAGAAGAAGCTTAAACCATATCAATACACAATAGAAAGCATATGGGGCCATGCAAATTTAAAGGCAATGAATTGGAATGGAGCCACTCAACTAATTTGTTTCTATTAGAACAAAGATTCCCATGCAGAAGNAAAAAAAAAAAAAAAACATTTAAACCTTCAACTTCCAAAGATAATACATGTCAATAACCACCAAATTATATTCAATTATGCTATCAATATGAATATTTTAATCCATAAAAAATGCCACCGCTATAATAAACAGTAAACAGCAATGGTAAATCAAAGAAATGATGTTATAGTAAACTGTAAATGATTGTAAAACAAAAATGACAGTATTTTAAATGTGAATTCATATTTGGGTGATTAGTATACTAAATGTGAATTCATATTTGAGTGATTGCTAAGATTTAGCAATTTCTCTGAAATCAAAAGAACCTTAAACCATATCAATACACAATAGAAGCATATGGGGCCATGCAAATTTAAAGGCAATGAATTGGAATGGAGCCACTCAACTAATTTGTTTCTATTAGAACAAAGATTCCCATGCAGAAGCTCATAAATCAGTTGATCCAAAAAGGCAACCTAATTTCCCTTGCTGCCTATAAATTTGGAGGCCTCAAAACCATAATATTCACCACAAAAAGAAGAGAGAAAATGACGATCGGCAAGATTCTCGTCGCCGTGCTTGTAGTCTCTGCAACAACAATGGTAATTCTGGAAAATGTTGAAGGAGGAAGAGAAATGGCCATGAAGGAAGCAAATGCAAAATCTTATCCCCAAGTTTTAAATGAAAAGTACGAGGGATACAAACCTAAGGAAGATTATGAGTGTGATGGATACAAATATAAAGATAAAGATTGTTATGAATATGGCAACTGTGACAAATCTCCCTACGATGAAGACGACGACGACGACCACCAATATAATTGGAGTCCATATAAGAAACCAATTTCAAAGCCGAAAGAGATGGTCGGAAAGTATGGAGTTCACCATAATTTCCCTTGAAACCTAAAGCAACCCATAAGCATAGAATTGCTTATGGTTTCTATGAATAAAATGTGTGAAATATAATTAGGTCTTGCTTAATGGGATTATGCTTTAACTAAATATGTAAGTAAGGCCAAGGTAATGCAATGAAATATCTTCTTTATAGATATGTTATTTGCCAAAAATGACTCTTTCCTTTCTCTTCATATTTTCGGTCAATTAAGAGACGTTTGATAATATTCTAGTATTTTCTAAAATGATTCTTTTCTCCTCTCTTCATGTTTCCAGTCATTTAGGAGCCGTTTGATAATATTCTGCTATTTGCCAAAGACTTTTCCCCTCTCTTCATATTTTCAGTCATTTAGGAGCCGTTTGATAATATTCTGCTATTTACCAAAGACTCTTTCCTCTCTCTTCATATTTTCAGTCATTTAGGAGCTATTTGATAATATTCTGCTATTTGCCAAAAAGACTCTTCACCCTCTCTTGATATTTTAGTCATTTAGGAGCCGTTTGATAATATTATGCTATTTGCCGAAAAGACTCTTTCTCCTCTCTTCATATTTTCATCATTTAGGAGTAGTTTGATTATATTTTGCTATTAGCCAAAATGACTCTTTCCCCTCTCTCTTCATATTTTCATCATTTAGGAGTCGTTTGATAATATTCTGCTATTTGTCAAAATGATTCTTTCCCCCTCTCTTCATATTTTCAATCATTTAGGAGTTGTTTGATAATATTGTTGTTTCCTATTAATATTGTTGTTTCCTATTTATATTTTTCATGAAATGAGTTATGGGTTTTGAACTTGGCAACTGGTTTTTTAATTTTATGTCTTCACATATTATTTTTATTTATTTTTTGTTTCATTTCTTTAATTTACCATATTTATATTTACATATTTTTAAAATATGTAGAGTTAAATAATATTTACTATAAAATATATATATTATATATATATATATATAATTATATATATATATATATATCATAATTTTTTAAATTTTAAATTTTTTTTATTTGACTTGGAGAGAAAAGATTTGACTTTTACCATCTCGGCCTCAATAGTACAAGCTTAATGGTAAATTATACTCATTTGACTTTTAATTTGAATTTAAATTTTGCAATATATGTAATTAATTTTTTTTACCACGACATCTATGTAGCAGTGTAATTGAGTTTGGATTTGAGTCGATATCAATTTAAGGAATATCTCGAGAGAGATAAACATTGTAAATCAAATTTTAGAAAAATATTCAAAGGATAAGAAAACATTTTTATATCTTATTATTTTTCATATGGAGTGGTTTGTATTAGATAATGTAAGCTTTTGAATAAATTATTTTAATGTGCTTAGATGCATATTCATGTACTTTTTATATTTATATATAACCAAAGTATATTTATATATATTTAAACTTAAAAGAGAAAAAGAAAAAAAAACAAAACAAAACAAAACCAACAAACAAGAAATAGTAATATAAAAACATATAATATCAAATCAAATATACAAATTATATAAAAATACTATAGATAAGACAATCAGAAGTTAATCCACAATAAAGCAACTTCTTGGATTATAAATTATGTAATCTCATTACAATTACTACTCATAAAACCACCAAAGTTAATTTGACAAAAAAAAAAAAAAAAATGGAAACTAGATTTCATGTTACCTTCCTCCTAATGCAACTCTGAATCATCCATTAATATTTAAAGAAATTTGAATATAATCGTGAACCTATTAGATACAAATTGAAAGTTAGGCATTGTTGAGTAATTATTTGACTTTTTTTGATTTTTTTTTTGAAAATTAAGCCTATTTCATCCACATTTCTTGTAATGATTAGTACAAGTTATCGAATCCTTAGCCGAATTCCAAAAACAAAAACAATTTTTTGAAAACTTTTTTAGTTCTCAAAATTGAAGAAATTTGGAGAGGTAGAAGTAGAGTCTATAGTCTTAATTTTAAAAAAACAAAACAAAAATAAAATGGTTACTAAACGGGACCTTAATAATCTAATATAAATCAGATTTAAAGTTGAGAAATTTATTAAACATAAAATTAATATTTCAGAGATTTATTAGACAAATTTTGAAGTTTAAAGACTAAGTAGATACAATTTGATCGAAAGTTAGACTAACCTTGTAACACATTCAAGATTAATGAAACGGTTGATTTGACAAAATAACCAAAATAAAACCATATTTCTAAAAAAAACGATCAAAGTGATTTCAGTTGAAGAAAATGGCCCAAGAACTAATCTTCTACTTTTTAGAATCTAAAAATAAACAAATATACCCTTATTTGTCCCTACCATTGATGGTGTGTTTAACCACAAAATAATAAATTAGAAATAAAATATCTAATAATCTTAACTACTCGACCATGATCCCCTAAAATTTTAGTTTAAGAAAATATACTAACTTAAACACTAAAAAAAAATGATGTTTTTGAAATATATATATATATATATATATACTTGTAGAGGATTTGGTGTCCATGATAGCCTCTAACGAAAAGTAAGAGTAACATGCTTAAATTGGGCTACATAAATACTTTGCAACCATGAAAATTTTGTAGGTTGAGTCTTACAAATATAACAAAAATAAAATCACTTGTCATACAAATACTTTGTAGTAACAAATTTAAATCTTTGATAGAAATATTATATTGGACAAAAGATTTTCATTGGATGTACTATAGTATTTGTAAGACATTGAGGTTGGAATAACAAAAGTAAATAAAGAGTGTGAAGAGTATGAAACAAAACATTTAGGGATCGTTTGGATTAAGGTTTTCTCAATGCCCAGGAATCAAGGATGTCTGGGAATTATTACTGGGAATTAAGAATGACTATGTTGGTTATGTTTGGTTGTGCATAGGAAAACAAGGTTGTGTAGGAAATGTTATCAACTTTTTTTTATTTTAAATAATTAATTTGTGCAATTTTTATTTTATTATACAATGGAAGGCAACACTAAGCTGCTGGTAGGAATGGGAGAAAGAAGTGAAAACTCACACTTGTGTATGTAATTCTTTCACTTGTGTGGTTAAAAGATGCTTAGAATTGTCTTTTCCAAGATCTACCAACTAAACATGGGCTTTGAAAAATAAGATAATAGTGGAAGTTAATAAAAAATATTAGAAACATGTTCTGAAATCATAATATGTTATTATTTAATTAAAATTAATTTTAATGAATGATTGTTTAATTATAAAAATAATAACTAATCAATTATATTTATTGAAAAATGAGTTTTTCTATTCATTTAAGGGCTCGTTTGGCAAAGAATGTGAAATTAAAAAAAAAAAAAAAAAAAAAATTTAAAACTAGAGATTCAATGAAAACAGTTGTATTTTCATATTTCGTAAATGTTTTGGCAAAACAAATTAAAAATTAATTCTAATTTAAACAAATTATTAATATGTATTTAACACTATATTTTTTATAAATCATAAAATCAGTTGTAGCTACCCATTATATTTAATTTACAATAGCTATTATTAATTTATTTTATGAATATGATTTATGTTATAAAAAATATACGATTATATTTTGTAATAGTATATAATTTATAAAACTTTACCTAATACATATATATTTATTTTAAAATAATGAATTGAATTTTTAAAATGTTTACATCTTTATTTAGTAATAATCCTCCATTTTTTAAATTTAAAAATTAAAAATCTAGATACAACAAAAGTATTAAAAAAAATTGTTTTATGAATTTGTTACTATTTGAATCACAAAATCCAAAAAACAATTTTAAAAACAGATTTAAGTTGTCTATCAAACACATATTTATTAAACTCAATGAATCTAAAAATATTAAATAGAATCTAAAATTATCTCCTAAACAAAACAAACCCTTAATTTAACTAATACTATTTTACTAAACTAATATTTTAAAGAAATTATTAACTAATTGATTAATAATTTAATAGTAAATAAGTGATCCAATTGCATGCATTTAATAATTTTGAGTTTACCTTGCTCCTGTTTACCGCAGTGTAATATTAAAATTAATTAAAAAAAAAAAAAAACATTTAACCTTCAACTTCCAAAGATAATACATGTCAATAACCACCAAATTATATTCAATTATGCTATCAATATGAATATTTTAATCCATAAAAAATGCCACCGCTATAAAATAAACAGTAAACAGCAATGGTAAATCAAAGAAATGATGTTATAGTAAACTGTAAATGATTGTAAAACAAAAATGACAGTATTTTAAATGTGAATTCATATTTGGGTGATTAGTATACTAAATGTGAATTCATATTTGAGTGATTGCTAAGATTTAGCAATTTCTCTGAAATCAAAAGAACCTTAAACCATATCAATACACAATAGAAGCATATGGGAGGCCATGCAAATTTAAAGGCAATGAATTGGAATGGAGCCACTCAACTAATTTGTTTCTATTAGAACAAAGATTCCCATGCAGAAGCTCATAAATTAGTTGATCCAAAAAGGCTACCTAAACTCCCTTGCTGCCTATAAATTTGGAGGCCTCAAAACCATAAAATTCACCACAAAAAAGAGAGAGAGAGAGAAACCAAAGCAAGAGAAGATGACGTTCAGCAAGGTTCTCGTCACCGTGCTCGTAGTCTCTGCAATGGCAATGGCAATGGCGCTTCTGGAAAATGTTAGAGGAAGAGAGATGACTCTGAAGGAAGCAACTGCAAAAGCTTATCCCCATGTTTTAAGTGAAAATTACGAGGGATACAAACCAAAGGAGGACTACGAATGTGACGGATACAAATATAAAGATAAAGATTGCTATGAATATGGCAACTGTGACAAATCTCCCTACAATGAGGATGACGACAGTCAATACAACTGGAGTTCTAAAGAAACCAATGCCAAAGCTGAAAGAAATGGCCGAAAAGCATGGAGTACACCAGAATTTCCCCTGAAAGGCAGTGCAGCTAAACCAACCCCATAAGCATAGTATTGCTTGTGGTTTCTATGAATAAAATGTGTGAAATATAAGTAGGTCTTGCTTAATGAAATTGTGCTTTAACTAAATATGTAAGGCCGGCCAAAGGTAATGGAATGAAAAATATATATGCCATTTGCCAAAAAGACTTGCAATAACCCTCTCTTCAGAATTCCAGTCTTTAGTTAGAACTTTCTCCAACAACATCCAATAACCTTGTCTTTCATGATATGGGCGCTGCAAGAAAAACAAATATAATAGGCACTGCAACAAGGCTCTCAAACAGATGCAAACATATAATACGTCATGATATCATATATATAATAACATACATAGACCAACCAGAAGTAAACCAACAAAAGCAACTTTCTAGAATAATAATTGTGTAATCTCATTTGCATTACTGTTGGATTTCATTGTCAGTTCGTTTACAACTCCCATAACACCACAAAAGTTGACAAAAAAAATGAAAATTAGAATTTCCTGCTACTTCTTCCTAATCCAACTATGAATCATCAAGACGCAGTAGCAATCAGCAGAATGCACTGGAAATTTCCACCTAAAAATTAGCTTTTCTTACTTACAAGAAAACTTCAGCCATTTTCTTTCGAAGCCTTCATAAACAAAATCCTGTGAGCTGTAATCATATTAAAACACAAATTTAGAAAATAAAGTTCAGATGATTGCACTTGGCACAAAATGACGAAGGATCAATGTGTTCACATAGACGCCTAATTTTCCAATTTTCCACACTTTTGAATCAACCAAAATCTAAAATTTCCATCCATCATTTCATCCTCTTTAACATGGTGCATTCATATTCCTACCATTCTGAGATGTAGCCTAAGTAATCAAAGGAGAGAAATCTCCAAGAAAACCAATAAAGTCTTTATCATGAATGAGAAGATATTAAATACAAGAGGAAACTCTCTATTTATAGAGAATTATAAGAATCCTAAAAGGATAGAGGTTAAAAGCTAATTTGGTAACTAAAATATAATCAATCAATGATTAACCAAGATTAACTTGATTTTACCAAAATATCCCAAACTTATCACATCATATTTTATCCCTCCCATAAAAAATTCGTCCTCGAGTTTTAAAACGAAAATAAAGGTATATATATATATATATATATGTGCCACTCGAACGGAAACATATCGAAACATTCAACATAAAAGATATCCAATTTTCATGATCAAGCCAATGAACCCAATAACTAATTTGTTCAAAAAATCCTCTATTGTAAAAAGAATGTGCAGATTTCTTAGAAAATGAGGAAAATCCATTTTGTAAGTGTGAATAAAATCAAATTGGGGATGAACTTCAATTTCCATGAAGAAAGGGGGACTTCAAATTTGAACTGGGCTTGGGGAGTATTTGGGTTCCAATTGTGTGGGTCATGGGCTGAAAACCCCAAAATTTCAGTAAGAGGGTATTGGATTTTCTTTGTCGGGTCAGGGAAAATAAAATGGGTGCGGGAATTGGTCAAATCAGGCCGGAGTTGGGGTTGTGTCTTCCAGGTCGGGTCAGAAAGGAAAATTCAGGTAAAAAATTCGTGAAAATGTTCACCTCAGGGTCGCACGGCTGCTTCGTGTTCTTCAGTTTCGCGTTGGACTGCAAATGAGTTGTCTACAAGCTTCCGAGGATCTTCTCTTTCTTGGAGAACGGCAAATGGTGTGTCAATTAACTTTCGATGATTTCTTTCGAGAACCACAACGTCTCCTTCTTCCTTCTTCACAAATGTTGCATCTTTCTCTTTCTTCGTGTGCTCTTTCAATTCGACCTCTTCTGTGTTGTCATCAATTCCACTAAAAAATCAAATTTTTTCCAATTCCGAACGTATCATATAAGTATGACGCACATGGTTCTTGTGTATTTCAACCTCTACAAGCTTCGGTTTCTTCCGAATTAGGTTGCTCACCCTCCAATTTGAAAGTATTTGTGTTGATTTCATACCCATGAGTTATTTCTTCTTTAATCGGCTTATCATATTCTTCAATTTGAATCTCAATCTCCTTGTCTTCACCAGTGATTTTTGCTTCAACGCCAAGAATTCCGACCATATTTTCTGCTGTTACTGAAATTGTGTGGGTTCTTCCTCCCAATAAATTTCTTAAATTAATTCTTTTTTAAGTTCTTGCCCATGCTTTGAAAGCTGCTCCACGTTTTTAGTCATCTCTCCCAACAAATATTGGATTCTTCATTTCTTCCAATACTTCAGATTGATGTACAAATTAGGTGTTCTTGAATAAGTTTCATCATCATAATCGTTGTAGGATCAATTCTTGAATTTTCTCGACCATGTTTTGATCTTTCTTGGTCGTTCTTCATAGCACCAATAATAATTTTTGTCCCAAAATGCATTAAATCATCTATAAAATTCCGTTCTGGGATGATTCTTCAAACTTCTTCTCGATCTTCTTAAATTTAAAGGGCTTCTCTGGTTAGGTGTGTGTTGTTCGGACAATTTGGTATCAGAGTATCCGTCTCGACCAATGTTGACTGCCACCAGTGCAAGACCGAGGAACTCTTGGAGATGCTGATAACAAGAGGGAGCTTCGTGCGTGTTTCTCGTTGGCGAAGAACACGCATCTAATTAGGAGAAACCCATGAAATTTCAAGGGAAGGAAGAATCAAGAAATTGCAGATTTTCAAGATTTGCAAAAATGAACTATTGCCGATCAAAGAAGATGTCCAAGAAAAAATTCAGCAATTGGTATAGGGAAGAAAATCAATTTTACTTCCAAAAACAATGCTGAGATTCTGATTCACATGATACAGAAGAAGAATTCCAATATATTAGTTTCGCCCATGATCGATTTTCTCAAAGAACCTATCATTATCCACATTAGAAATTTAATTTGAGTGATTCCGATGATGTTTCTAAGGCAGTCTAGAATAGAATACAAAGGCATCAATGTCGAAAAAGGCCCAACGATCCAACCAAACTCATTTTTCAGGGAATCGACATAAAGATTGGGATTTAAATAAATTAAACAATCATCAAGAATGGATGTTTACAGCCCAAGAAGAACATTCAAGACTCGAAATTACTCTTTTGGTTATGAAACACGATCAAGAAAGGTCGATCGAAGAAAACCAATGGATGAGCCCTATACCCACTACGAGATTGAAACATATCCAAGAATCCAACAAAATGACTACTTTGATTTCATAACATTGGAGGGAATAAAGAAAACAACAAAAGAAATCTAATGTTCATCGGGAAAAATGACCCAACATATTGATCAATTATCAAGTCATCTACAAGAGTTCAAGACCGGATTGATTTCATATACGGAAGAAACAAACAAAGGAATCACGATTGGAAATCTTTCAAATAGAAAATTTTGAAGATAAATTTCAGAAAAATCTTGTTGAGCCCATGTTGTTGACGGAGGTGATTGGGACAAAAATCACACGAACAAAGTAGAAGATTCTATGGCTGAGCATTATCAGTATTGTTTCGTGGAAAAGTTGGGACGAAAGGAACTCACGAATCTTCCAAGGAAAATCTCATCGACAAAGGACAACATAGATATTTGCATTCAATCTGCTTTTTTTGGTGTAAAGATTTACAGACTACACATAGTCATAGCTTATCTTTCCTTATTGCTAATTAGAAACATTTTTTGTATACCCTCTAAATGAGGCTCTATGATCCTTTATCACAGATATTTCATTCAATCAATGAAATTGTTTCTTATCCAAAGAAAAAATGGATTCGGAAGTAGTCTCGAGTGAAGAAGAAAAATCCAATCGAGAAGATGGAAGAGAGGTATCGAACATCGAAACTCTAAACATTGAGGCAGAAATCAAAAAATCGACCAAGAACGACACCAATTGCTTGGACACAACGTCGTCAACTTGAAGCAAAAGATGAAGAAAATGTGATTCTTGAAGGATTTTCTTCGGAAGCTAATTCTTTTGTGATTGGTCCTATGATTACGGTTTGGAATGAGCTTGATGAAAACTTCTTTTTTGGGTTTATGGCCAATGGAGAAGTTCATCTTTTGGTGGCAATATTGGACTTCTGTCTCGAATTTACTTCTTTAATCGGGATAATTTTATTCAAAATGTAGGAGGTTAGTTTTGCCATATGCCATTGAACGGGGTAATTTTACTTCTTGATTGTTTCATTTTTCGTTTTTAAAACTCGGGGACGAGTTTTCTTTTTGGAGGGGTAGAATGATGTAAGAAGAATAGGGGTTAATTGGGTAACTAAGCAATACTCTAGGTTACTTCCCTTTTTACCCCACTTGTAATAAAACTCTATAAATAGGAACATTCTCCGCATGTATGAAACACATTATCATTCTAATAAAAGATTCACAATCTTGATTCTTGGAGGATTACTTCTTAAGGTCACTTAGGCTAGAACACATTCCCTGTTTAAATTATAAAAGATACCTTGAACTTTACCCTCGATTTTAAAAGTACCCGATACTTACAAAAGTCACAATATTACCCTTGCACCTTCATAAACATTACAACACAATCACTAGAGTAGAAATTCTTTAGAATTTCATATATAAATTGGGAGCTGAAATGTTGTGGCAGTGACTTAAAACGTAAGTTCGAAGCACCACATCATTTTAAGTGATCGCCACAGCATTCAAGTCTTGATTTCACTCCAACATTTTATAGGATTTCTGCTCCAAGGATAGTTTTGAAATATTAATGATAGGTGAAGGATAATATTACAACTTCAGAAATTATGAAGTATTTTTCAAACTGAGGGTAAAACTCACAATTCAGGAGTATTTTTATAATTTAGCCTAAATGAAATACAAGAGTGGCATAGGAAAAACTGAGCTATAAAGGATTTACTTCATATATATACTTCCCTAATATACAAATCCAATTTTCTGAATTACTATAAATAATCAAACTTTTCATAAATACAACTAATTCAAATGTCCCTTTAAACAGAAACATGCAATTACATTGGCACTCTTACGGCATTCATAACTGCTCCCGCCCCAAATTACAACTGAATAACCATCCTAAACCCTAAGCGATAATACAAAAAAAGATCTCAAAGATCTCACCCATAAGTATAACCACTGACACAAGGTTACCTAGGCCAATAACCAAAAAGCATATTAAATTGGGGCATATGCAACTTTTTGTACCGTGAGAACAAGAGAATGACCAAACAGTAAAGCAACTTACATGTACGCCTCACTCCAAGCTTGTCCCAGGAAGGAATACTCTAATCAGTTCTTTGGCAGTTACTCTCTTCCTACATGTTGGGCATTTATTCTGGACGGCTATTGCAGCCCTGATGCATGCCTTGCAGAAAATATGACCACACCTTGTTGATGTTTCTTCTACTAACGGACCCATGCATATTGGACAACTGAATTTGGGCTCCTTCGGTGGAGCAGGCTTCACTTTCTGCCAATGGCACAGAAATGACATGTTGGCTCAATATTATGCAGTAGAGACATAATCCCATCTTCGACACATTTAGTTTATCTTTACAAGATCACATTTTCAACACTAACAGCTAATAATATGCTACAACTAAAAATAAAGATCACCAATCCATGATGGTTCTGAAGATTAAAGAGTTAACCGACAAGTAGGGCTGAACATAGTTGGACCAAAACATGCTCTGACTGCCTGAAACCAACATTGGATGATGGTTTTATGGATACATGGATGCGTCGGTTATAGAAAAACAGACTGCCCAACCCAACGTTAAAAGAATGAGAAGTGAAAAAAAGAGACCCTCCCAATATTTCTTCTCCATCTTTGTTTTCAATCATTTCTCAAGAACTGCACATTCACCAACTGATAAGTCTCTGGTGGCGAGGCTAATGCTGACTGACCGATGAACACTGCTAGTCACAAGGGAAAAGTTAAACCTAGTGACAACTAGACCAATGAGGGCATCTTTTGGTTTAGTTTTTAATTATTTTGCACAAACCATCCATCCTTGTCTTTTTCAAATATAATCAATTGAAATCAAACCAAAACATAAGGATTGGTTCTACATTACGTGATGAACCAAATCAATTCAACCTGTGAACAACCCTAACTTTGAAGATAAATCAACCAAAGGAACAGCAGCATTCAAACATAGAGAGAGAGAGGTTAGTGAACTATTGTTAAAAACCATAAAACAAACTAAATTAAACTTTTTCAGAGGGGAGAAACAAAAGCTACCAAACCCAATCAGCTGATAAACCAAGGTCCCCATGAGCGAGAGAGCTCAGCAGCAACTCATTGGGGGAAATGCAAACTAGACTTACCATTCCAATGGCGGCACATAAAACTTGGTCCGTCTTCAAGAGATATACATAATTTGTTACTCAATATTCAAGTTCTCACAAAATTGAATATTGTATTGGAACAAATATGTTATCTCAATATTTCTAAACCAACAGACTGATACCATAAAATTTTTTAACTATGAATAATCCAACTTGTTTGAAGCATTGGGCATTTGTGGAAGTCTTGCCAAGTCCTTGTCTCATGCCCTAGTCATGTCACAGCTATTCCCCATCTCCACACCCATGCTTCTAGGGTGATATCATTCCCCACAAACATAATAACTCCAAAAGAAAGCTCACCCCTCGCCTTTTTCTTGAATTTTTTATCATATAATAAATAATGATGTACCATATATGCAAGAAATAGCCATAAGAACTAATCCAGGAGAAAGGGGAGAACATGCCAAACTTGGCTTTTCTACTAAAAACTACAATCTCAAGAAAGGACAATTACATGATCTACACTACAACCTAACAACACAGGAAAAATCTTGCACAAAAAAATAAGAATAACAAAGATATAAGTTGTCCCAGTACCATAGAGCTGTTGCTGGCTTCCAAATTGATTAATAAATCAGAATTTACAGGTTGTTGATTAGACACATCTCTCCTACGCTTGCTCCGATTATTATTTGACACCTTGGTCCACTCTTCTGCAACAATTAGAAGATGAGAGAATGAGAGAAGCAAGCATCACAACAAGTGATTGACAGACACATCAATTGAACAAGAGGTTCTTGGGACTTACAGTCCATAGATGGTACAATCAAGGATTTAAATATCGTTGCCGTCATCAATATTAGGATTTAAATTTTATGGATATCTCGATAAAATATTTTATATTGACAAATATTTCTATAAATAAAGAAATTTATAAATTAATAATAGTTGTTTTTACTTCCAAACTAATTTGTTATGTTTTATATGTACTTATAAAAGATATTGGAGAGATTGATTGACCTTTAATTCGATGTCAAACCCTCGCCCAAACTACATCTAACGATACATATCGACGGACACTTCAATCCTTGGGTACAACCATAAATATAAATAATAAACATCTTTAAAAAAAGGTTTCCTAATAGTTCACCGACAAGTTATATGTTTCAGCCCAAACTTTGTCATTCTCCACAGGAAACAAAATCTTTCAGATAGGAGATTTTTGGTTGGGCGACACTTGATTCTTGTAGTTCTTTGGGGGGTATCATTGTTTGTAATGTGGTCTGATCCTTCCTATGGCATTAAGAATATTTGCTTTTTATTCACTGATGGCCAAGCTTGGAATGAAGGAAGAACCAATTTCATGAAGCTTCTAATAAAGGATCTCAAATATTTGGGAGGCCTCTGTTCCAAGCAGCAATGATGATTGCTGCATATTCCTTTGAGCAATAAAAGGGACACGTCCTCAAGATTAGAGAGTATACCAGTAACATTTTTTTTTTAATGAAAAGACCTGACTTCCTTTAGAAAGAGATGAAAGAATACACGGACATACTAGTACGATATTATCTCCAATCACTTCCCACTTCTTTTTAAGCGCAATAAGTTCAACTGGGGTCGGTCTTCTTCCTTTTGAATATGAGAATACATGAGTAAATGAATCTGATATACATACTTCCGTGGATGGTTGGTAGGAGAATCTAGTTTTTTTAATGAATGGTTCAGCGTTTAGTCATCCCATGATGATGAAGTTGAAAGATTCAGTAGGTAAGCTAGCTAAACCCAAAAACAATGTTAACCAAACGGCTATGAATGTAACTCTTGTAAGTGATGCCATGTGGCATACAGTCATGTCATAGCAAAAGAGTATGCAACGGCAGAATATGGTGGTTTGGCTAATAAATAGCAAAATCTATTCTAGACAAGAAATTGAAAACATGGGTTAGGTTACAAATATCAAGCTAAAAACTATTGTGATCATTAGCTCCGACCTTCAGATGGTCGTTGGTAATTTGGAATAATGATGTATTTTGGGAAGGATGTATGGATCGAATGTAAATCTCTCTTCTATTCATTTCTCTTACCGTGCTCTAGACAGGAGAACAAAGTATTCCAAAAATCAGTGCTAGAATGGGTCTGACTACTAATGGATGCTAAGATTTAGAAGAAATCTCAATGATGGAATTACAAATACACCTTCTGTGCTTCCACAATTTCTAAGTCCTTAATGCTTCCAGATGTCTAACTTCTTAAACATCCTAAAATTAAGATCGTCTGTAATGTGGATATGTTTGAAACATGAATCACCAAATCTAAAGGCTGTTTCAATTGCTGCTTCTGTGACCACTAATCCCAACTGAACACTTTCCTAGTTAATACCAATGTTCAATATTCTAATATAACAAATTTCCAAGCTTCCTTCCATAGAACAAGCAGCAAACCGTATACCGTTAGAATTTATAAAAAAAACTAAGTAGAGAATAAAATTGCATTGCAGGATAAGACATTAAAATAGATAGACCAACATGCTACCAATTTCTTCCCCAATTAACGAAGGGGGAGGTAATGGAAAAAATCTACTTAGCTATAGTCCTCCGCCAGCTGAAACAAACATACCTGCATCCACGTCAACTATATTCTTCCTGGCATTCCGTCTGGATTTATTTTTAGCCTGACAGATAATCAATGGAATTCATGAAATACAGATCAGAATCAATAGAACAAGAATAGAATATGGATAGAATAATCGTGAGTATTAAACATTCAAGTGAAGCTGCAGGAAACATACTTCAGCAAAAGCTCTGGCCGATGATTCAATGACATCATCATCAATGGCCTCAATGTCAATCATTGCAGGTTGTACGTGCTGTTGTTGATTAACCTGTGCTTCCTGAAACCTCAACTGAGATGTCTCTCCTTGATCTCGGTTCTCAGTTGGTGGCATGCTGTTCAGGTCCAAGTCCAATGATTTCCTACGATGATAACCTCTTGCGGTATGTCCCCTCATAGCCTGAGTACTCATCTATATTTTGGAGCTCCTCAGCAACCTGCTATACATATATTTAAAATCTGAATGCAAACAAGAGGCCAACTGATGTATCATGTAAGAGTGAACAAAGGAAATTTGGAGAAAGAAATTGATGGCTTCCAACAAAGACAAAAACCACAACTACCACCATTCAAATATAGTCTGAAAACCTTGATAAGAAAACACTAAAAAGTACTTCAGTTATCACTGAAATGGCACACAAGTCAAAAACTTTATATCTTTATTCATCACACTCATTTCCCACAACCACCCCATAAGCGTGAAGTCTAGTCGTGCAATAAACACAAGAAGATTCACAGAGAGCAAAGAACACAAGAAACAAATCCCTGTAACTCAGAAACCAAGACAACAACAAAATCCTCGTTAATCAACAAACAATGTGTTCCCAAATTTATAGTTAAAAAGAAAACCCCACATTATTCACAAAGACCCACTCCTTAAAATCAACCATTCCCCCCTAAACATTCATTAATAATCAGTTACAGCACACGATTCAAATACATCAAATCCTCGAATTAATCATAAAATTTACAATAAACCACAAAATTCATACCCGATCATAAAAATCCATCTCCACACAATACCTACTTCATCGGATCTTTAGCCCCAACTACACAAACCAACTCGATCAAGAACCAAAACATCAAGTCTTCAATCTTTCATCGGTCAAAAAATTCACAAAAACTTTCAAAAAAAAAAAAAAAAACAGAGATGATAACTAAGATTAACAAGATATATACCCAGATAAAAAAATTAAAAAATCCGTCGAATCTGAAGATGGTGTACCTGAAATAAGCGGTTGAAAAAATATCTCGAAATTTGAGGTGGTAAATAGATTAGATGAGATGAGATGATTAGTTCTAGGGTTTGTGAAATTTGTAGTTGGGGTTCTAAGGGTTGAGAGATGGAAGGGAAAAAGAAGGCGAGGCGGGCATTATAAAGGGAAAATGAAGAAAAAGGTTGGGATTGAGGATGAAAATGGAGACACGGCAGAGGGAAGTTCCAGGGTTCTTGCGGGACAGGACAGTGAAGGAGGAGGAGCCCAGCCTGAAATGCGCCACGTCTTCTTCTCATAACCAATAATTGTGTGACGTATTCACATGTTTCTTCCATCTTCCTTTCGCACGTGCCAACGTCACCGACTCCCACTATCGATTTTTGAAACCAACCTTGGATCAATTTGCTATGGTCATAGTATTTAATTTTTATTAACCATCTCATATTTTCATTATTTCGTGATGTATAAGGTCATCAAAAAATTTCTAGCAAATTGGCTCAGAAAAGTGTTGGTGTTGATCATTTTTCCCTCTAATCTACTTTTATTAGTGGACGACTTATTACTATTAATGTCATAGTTGAGTCTAAGCATATTAAAGAGAGGCAAATGACGTTTGAGCTTGACATGAGTAAGACTTATAATAAAATTGATTGAAGTGACTCTGAATGGGGTTTAAAGTAAATAGGGTGAACTACATGGAGTCTATAAGGTTCTCAGTGCTCTTGTGTAGTGCCCCAAGAAGAATTCAAACCCATAAGAGGGCTTCACTAAGGAACCTACTCCTACTCACTGGGAATGATGTGGGTTTACTGACTTTAGTTAAGAACTAGCTAGCGACCCAATTCCAAATGAAAGATTTGGGAGACGCTCAGTTGGTTCTTGGGATTCAGATCTGTTAGGATTGAAAGAACAAAGTGTTAGCACTGTCTCAAACATCATACATTGACAAGATGTTGATAAAGTACACGATGCAAAACTCCAAAAGAGGCCTACTGCCTTTTCAACATGGAGTTACATTGTCTAAGGAACAATGTCCTAAGACACCTCAAGAGATTGAAGAAACGAGATTGGTCCTCTATGCATCCGTCGTTGACAATTTGATATATGCAATGTTATGTACTAGACCTGACATCTACTACGTTGTGGGATAGTCGGTAGATATCAGTCTAATCCAGGATAGGGTCACTGGACTCCCGTCAAGAACATCCTCAAGTATCTTTGGAGAACGAGGGACTACAATGCTCGTGTATGGATATAAGGATTTGATCCTTACTGGATACACAGACTCTGATTTTCAGACTAATCATAAGGATTATAGGAAATCTACTTCACGATCAATGTTCACTCTTAACGGATGGGTTGTAGTATGGCGAAGCACTAAATGCACATATGTAAATTAAATCATGCTTCACTAAATCATAACACTTATAATAAAGGGAATATGCATAACCAATACATAACCTAAGATGGGATTTATCTATACGTGCATACCATATGACATAAAATAAACATACATCACATATATAAAACCATGGATTAATGGATCGGGATGAACTAATACAAAACTGGAATGAGAAAACTATCTATTACATTATTCTGCCAAGCAAACCAGTTCACAAGTGAACCGGGTCTTGAACCGTCGGGCGAAGCTCCCATCATTTAGTAAACGCCTCCATGTAAACAATTGTGTAACACACACTAAATGATAGCACACAAGCTAAACGATTGCGTAGACAACAATGAGGCCGCGAAGCCTGATCGTCTAGACATCGCTTAGCACGCGAAAGGTAAACGACTTACCACGCTATTACTCTGCGATCGTGTAGTCAGTGACTAAGCGATGAGGCTTTCTGAGCTATACGATCGTCTAGTGTGCGCACGCGTTAAACGATAGTCGAGCATTTGATACTAAGCGATCGTCTACCTCATCATCTACCCGACACGACTAACACTTGATCGTCTTCTTCCACGAAGAATGGTAACCCTTGCTCCGAACTTCATCACGAACGACTCAAGACTCAAACTAACTTTGAATTTACAGACTCGATAACAATCAATTGTGCCAAAAAACACAAGGGTTTTTACAATTAACTTGAGAATTCAACAAACTGAGGTTACATCCCAGAAAACTCCATTAATCAATACATCCACAAACGAATTAACAATTAAAACAGAGAGTAGACATGTTGCACCCACTGTGAATGTAAAATGCAATTCTTTTGCAGCAATGAATTGGAATATCAGAAACTTGGCTCTGATACCAATTGAAGGAACTCTTATTCAAGAGGACGAGCGGAAGTGGATCTTTCCAATTCATTGTGATAGAATTTCCACATATACATTCAAACATACTAAAATGCATTCTTAATGCTAAAATATTGACATGCTCAGAAGAACGGTAAATAAGAGATCGAGAGATCATACCAGTTGAAGACTTATTCTTCACAACAAATCTCACTTTTGCTAAGACAGTAAGTTACTGCTCAGGAAAACCCAATCGTCTACCTCGAACAGTATCCACACCAACAGAAGGAAACAAAGATGACGCCACCACTTAGAGCCATCAGTATTCTTGGAGTGAGAATCCAAAGGGTGGGCTTTGTTCGGATTTGGTAGAGGAAATGAGGAAGATAGATCGTATACAACGATCAAGAAAATAGAAGATAGACTCATCTATCGTATAAACAAAATGCTTGATCATTTAGGTGAAGTATACAATCGTGTAGGAAAAAGGTAAGTGATCGTCTAAATGATCATGTAGAAAAACTAACCGATCGTGTAGAAAAACTAAGTGATCGTTTATACGATCGTTTAGTAAATATAGGGCGCTAAACGATCGCTTAGAAAAAGGTAAATGATCGTTTAGTAAATAGCGTGTATGGGTGTAATCGTTAAGCGATCGCTTAGCACTATCGTATAAGCACAGATTTTATAACCGATGACACATTTCAACACGATATCCGTGCATAACATGCTTAACATACCGTGAGCTATTTATGCATCTCAAATTGATCTTTCAACTTACTCATCCGTTATTAAAACAGAAGAGATGCCATCCCATTACCCTTTTAACCGTCCAATTAATAAACAATAAATATGATCACACATATTCATAACTTATGAATTAATATCATGTATTAATCATAGTATTTTTTTCTCCACTAGATATAAATCATATTTATATCCAAATTCCTCCAAATTAATGTATCTCATACATAAAGTTAATTATATCATACATAATTAACTAGTTCAATTATATCATATATAATCGAACTCTCTCTTGTCAATTTGAACATTTCAAATTGACCCAAAAACTGACTCTCAACTTATATCCAAGCTACCAAGGGAGTCTTATGGACCTATGGCTCAAAGCTCCAATGGTACGTGAATAACTAACTATACTATTTAGTCACGATATCCACCATCCGTTAACTGTTAGGTATTCCACTAAAGACCGATAGTTGAACTTTTCTTGCCATAGATATATTTCTATGTCCATTGGATATAACCAATCATCAGTACGATGATCCTTCATAGATGCTCGTAATTACAGCATGACAATTTACCTTTTTGTCCCTGTGGTTACATCTTACTCTTTCAGTACCACTGATCCCTTTAATGAACAATACAACATAGTTCTACTATGTGTGAACACCTCTTGGGCCATGAGAAGGTGTGTGACGCCACATCGTTCAAGCCCCGGGATCAGCCCTTAAGAGAGCAATCTATCAACTTACCCCTGCTTCAGGGAAAGAGTTAACTCCATCTTGTGAAGCTGGGTTTTCAACTCCCAAATCAAACGAATCTCCAAAGTAATAGGTTTGAGTCAGTACTCTGGCCACTCGTAACCATGCAAATCAAAGGATCGCCCTCAATGGCAGGAGTTCCCAACTCACTCAGGATTGAGGTCATGTTACCTATGGTCATCCTAGTGAAGTGAAGTCCCAGTCAAGAACGTAGTTATATGGCGAGACGTTAACACTTCAAGGTCATGTCTTATACAAACTCTTTGTATAGGACGCCCCCACTTGTATGTTCGTTACACGAATGATCAGGATCAGACCATCCGTGACAAGTCACAATACTTGTAACAATTCCATAATACGAGCCACGTTCGTAGTGTTACAAGGATAAGGTTTCCCTCCTATATCCATATACTACAGACTATTTTGGTTGTCATTTAAGACATGATCCACTTGTATGTCACTACATACATGCTTAAGTTACATAAACACAACCAGGGATATTAAGTTTATTGGTTTGTGGTAAAATAAAAACATCTAAATGTGCAAAGTCAATAAGTAAAGTAAATATCATATATATTATACATCACTAGTTTTCTTACAAAGTTGTCTACAAACTACATGACACGAGACTTTAGGGCACAAACCCCAACAAACCATCCATTTCGGTTCGAAGGAGCAAACTTCAAACAGTGGAAGCAAAAGATGTTGTTCTTTCTCACCGTCAAGAAAGTTGCCGAAACTTGTACCAGAGATAAGCCTACCGTCCCTTTAGAAGAACCAACTGAACAACAGATAAAAGAAGCCCTGCAAAAGAAGTATGACTACTACAGTACAATGAAGACAGCGAAGGAGGTCTGGGATGCCCTGCAAAATAAGTACGACACCAAGGAGGCTGGGTCAAAGAAATATAGTGTTAGCCTTATCTCAAGTTCCAGATGAAGGATGAAAAATCCATGGAGGCCCAGTCCCATGAAATCTAGAAGATAGCCCACGAGATAATTACCGAAGGTATGCCTCTAGACGAACAATTCCAAGTTGTTGTTATTATTGATAAACTACCCCTTTTATGGAAGGATTTAAGAACACTTTGAGGCATAAGACCAAGGAGTTCTCCTTGGAGAGTCTTATCACCCGACTAAGGATCGAGGAGGAAGCTCGAAAGCAGGACCAGAGGGAGGAGGTGAACGCAGTACCTGGGAAACCCGCCTCTACCGTGGTAAAACCTAACAAAAAATCTAAAGAAACATAGAGGAAAGGTCAGAACCGTGGCTCCAACAACTAGAATCAACAGAAAAAATATAAGCCCTCTTCAGGAGAAATGGTACAGTTCCCCTACTTTAATTGTAATAAACCTAGGCACATGACTAGGAACTATAGGAACAGTCGTCGTCCTACTGGTCAGGCGAACCTGACAGAAGAACCGTTAGTCGCCATGATCACAGAAGTAAATGTGATTGATGGTTGTGAAGGGTGGTGGATAGACACTAGCGCTACGCGCCATGTCTATCATGACCTTAGTTTATTTAAAACTTATACTGAAACTAAGGGTAAAAATATTTTGTTGGAGGATCACCACTCCACAAAAGTTGTTGGAACCGGCGAGGTGGAATTGAATTTTACCTCTGGGAAGACCCTCACGTTGAAGGACGTCCTGCACACTCTGGAGATAAGAAAGAATTTGGTCTTAAGCAATCTCCTCAACAAAGTCGGGTTTACTCAAACTATAGGGGAAGACCTATATACCCTTACCAAAAACAATGTAAGTGTGGGGAAAGGATATGCAACTGAGGGAATGTTCAAATTGAATTTAGACGTAAAAAAAATGAAATCTTCTATGTATATGTTGTGTTCTATGAATGTTTAGCATGCTAGACTCTGTCATGTGAATAAGAATTTAATTAGTAACATGATTAGGCAGGAAATGATACCTAAGTTATCCACGAATAATTTTGATAGATGTGAGTATTGTAGTCATGCTAAAATTACTAAAACTCCGCATGAATTTGTACTTAGGAATTTCGAGCCTTTATATTTAATTCATTCTTATGTATGTGAATTTGATGCCATCTTAACTAGGAATAGTAAAAGATATTTCATTACTTTTATTGACGATTGCTCTGATTTTACTTTTGTATACTTACTGAAAACAAAAGTGATGTTTTTTATGCCTTCAAACTTTTTGTTTTTGAAATAGAGAATCAGTTTAATAGAAAGGTTAAAAGACTTCGTAGTGATGAGGGAACCAAGTACGACTCAGACAGTTTTAATGAGTTCTTTAACTCACATAGAATAATACACAAAAAGACGCACCTTATTCTCCTCAAATGAACGGAAAAGCCGAAAGGAAAAATAGAACTTTAGCTGAGCTAGTAGTTGCTATTTTACTTAGTTCAGGAGCCGCATCTTATTGGTAGGGTGAAATCATCCTTTCCGTGTGTTATATTCTAAATATAATCCCAAAGTCTAAAAACAAAACTTCACCTTACGAAATTCTCAAGAATAAGAAACCAAACTTGTCCTACTTTAGAACATGAGGTTGTCTAGCTTTTGTAAGGATTCCAGACCCAAAAAGGAGAAAGTTGGCTAGTAAAGCTTATGAGTGCATCTTTATAGGTTATGTCTTAAATAGTAAAGCCTACATGTTCTATGATCTAGTGAACCAAGTGATCATTGAGTCAAACGATGCCGACTTCTTTGAAGATAGATTTCTTTTTTAAATCAAGAAATAGTAGGGACTCAGGATCAAGTAGTCTAACCCTAGTTAGAAATCCAAAACCTTAGAGAGGAAACCGACCCATAACCTAGAAGAAGCAAAAGAGTTAGAACAACCAAAGATTTCGGAAATGACTTCTTGACCTATAATGTAGAAGAAGATCCTAAAGATCTGAGAGCTGCCCTGTCCTCAGTAGATGTCAACCTATGGCAAAAAGCCATAAATGATGAGATGGGCTCACTTGAGTCAAATAGAACTTGGCACTTAGTAGATCTACCCCCAGGCTGTAAGGCAATAGGGTGCAAATGGATCTTAAGGAGGAAACTTAGACCTGATGGGACTGTTGACAAATTTAAAGCTAGGTTAGTAGCAAAGGGCTTTAGACAAAGAGAAAACGTAGATTTCTTTGACACCTTCTCCCCTATCACTAGAATTACCTCAATCTGTGTCCTGTTCTCTCTCGTTGTCCTTTATAACCTCATAGTACATCAGATGGATGTAAAACCGCTTTCTTAAATGGTGAACTTGAATAAGAGATTTACATGGAACAACCTGAGGTTTTTGTAGTCCATGGTCAAAAAAATAAGGTGTGTTAATTAGACAGATATCTATGGACTAAAACAAACTCCTAAGCAATGACATGAAAAATTTGACGACCTTATCCTATCTAAAGGTTTCAAAGTTAATGAAAGTGACAAATGCATCTATTATAAGTTTGAAAATAATCTTTGCACTATCTTGTGTCTATATGTAGATGCTTTATTGATTTTTGGGTTGAACTTGCATGTCATAAATGATGTGAAATCAATATTGAGTGCAAACTTCAACATGAAAAACTTGGGAGAAACTAGTATAATCTTAGGCATAAAAGTGAATAGGTCTGAAAAGGGAATTTCTTTGGATCAATCTCACTATATAAAAAATATTCTAAAGAAATATATTACTTTAATTGTAAACCAACCTGTACTCCTTATGACCCTAGTGTCAAGTTGTTTAAGAACACTGGTAACAATGTTAATCAACCTAAGTATGCGAGCATCATAGGCAATCTTAGATACGTTGCTGACTGCACTAGGCCTTACATAGCTCATGCTGTAGGATTACTTTACAGGTTTACAAGCAGACCTAGTAAAGAGCATTAGAATGCTATATCAAGGTTAATGAGATACTTGAAGAAAACCCAAAACATAGGATTACATTATTAAAAGTTTCTCGTTGTCTTGGAAGGGTTCAGCAATGCTGACTGGAACTCTCTTTCGAATGATTCAAAGGCTAAAAGTGGCTATATCTTTAATATAGTAGGCATAACTTACAAAATTTATAACAACTTACAAAATTTTAGACATGCTAAACATCCACAACATACATCAAAGGCATTCAATATTTAATATAACAATTATATTAAATACAAGATACCCTAACATGCATACTATATATTCTAACATTTGATAGCGTACTTACAATGCGTGTAACATGCTTCCTACGGTAGGATTTTAAATCTACATGGCATATTGTATACACATACAAGATTTATTTAATTATAACATACATCAAATGCATAAATAATTAAACACATATTAATATGGTTTTAGTTTTGGCATAAACAAGCAAACAAAAGCCTAATTATTACAAAACAGCATCAAAACCGCTTCTGAACCGCTCCAAACCGAACCCAAACCACTTAATCCGAACTGGAAAAGTCTGAACCGGACCAACCAAAAACCTTTTGAGGCTGAATCAGACAAGACTTGAGAAAACTGATCGAACTGGCTACTCTTGGTCCATGCTCAAAATCTCGCTAAAGCTCATCTTGTTGCACTGAAGACTATCATTTAGCACGATCGTCTATTGTTTTCTTGATCGTATAGCGTCATCGTATAGCGCCTGATCAAGCTACACAATTGTATAGTGTCTTCCATCTATCATATAGTGCCATCATTTTGCGTCGGACAATGCTACATGATCGTTTAACGTCTAACACTATTGTGCAGTGCCATCGTCTAGCACCGGACAATACTACACGATCACTTAGTATCATCGTACAACGCCTCTTGTTGATCGTTTAGCGTGCACATAGCTACACGATCGTGTAGCGCTATCGCATAGCATCTCTTCACATTGTTTAGCTGCCGCACAAAGCTACACGATCGTGTAACGCTATCGCATAGCATCTCTTCACATTGTTTAGCTGCCGCGCAAAGCTACACGATCGTGTAGTGCCATCATACACTTCAATACATCGTTTAGCTCCCACGCAAAGCTACACGATCGTGTAGCGCTATCGCATTGCGCCTCTACACATCATTTAGCTCCCGCATGTACACGATCGTCTAGCGCACAAGACTTCAACACCCAACACCCGAAGCTACACGATCGTCTAGCTTTTCTTCACATCATTTAGCATCGGTAGCTAAACGATTGTTTAGTATATAAATCTCAACGACGATATTTGAGTAGAGGCTGAAAAACTGGAATCTGCAACTCGGCCTTCTTCACTTGTTTCTTCAATTACAACTTAATTTCAACTCTAATGACTCTAAATAAATTACAGACTCTTGAGGACACATATAAGCTCATAAAAAATAGCCAATTACAAATTTAATTGAGAAATCAAAGAGAAATTAAAAGCCAAAACTCAGAAAACCATATCAGTGCAGCAATTTCATATAACTCATGAAAAACACCCACCACACCAAAATTAAACATAATGAATACTTATATGATACTCTGATACTAATTGTAGGATTGTATTAGCAACAGCGGAAGCAACAAGGATCAATAAGCACTCTAATTCATTAATTTTGACAGTAACTAAAGCATGCTCAAGCTAGAACAAAAGGGCTTCAAACCATACCTTTGAAAAACTTCTTCAACTCTCGATGCTCAATTGAAAACTTTTCCAAACCTTGTTGTTGACCACCTCAAGATCTTCCCCACTATTCTCTTGGAGCTTTAGATTGAGTTGTGGGACTCAAAATAAGATTAAATGTAGGGAAAATGGAGAAAAGCTCACGGTCACCACCACTTGAAGAATAACTTCTTCAACCCAATTTTTCCAGCAAAACTCTATATTTGCTGCCTCAATTCCACTCCATTTTTCTCAATATATTGCAGGTTATCATGCAAAGAAGATGGCTGCATGAGATGCAGCTCATGCTTGGAATTATTGAAGATAAAGAAAGTGGATTTCATGTGAGCAAATTAAAGGCTTTAATGGAAAAATCATTTTTCCATTTTGTGTTTTTATCTTTTTCAATTTTGGATTTAAAAATCAATTTGATTTCAAAAATCAAAATATTATTAATTTTACAAAATCAATTTCATAAATTAATAAATAATTATTTAAATAATTTAAATAATTCTAGTTAATTCAATATCAAATATTAAATTAATTTTTACACAAATCCACCTTCATATATTTAAACCATATTTAAATATTAATTATCCTATTCTGTTTAATTCTTAAAATTAAACATGTAATTATATCTCATATAGTTCCTTTAATTCTAATTTGAACGTTTCAAATTAACTTATCACACTATTCTAAAACTAATCCATTTACGAGCTAGTAGGGGGACCTCACGGACCTACAGATCATGGGCTCCAACGATCCAAGATTAATTGGCTAAACTCATTACACCAAATTAACCCCCATTCGTTAACTTATGGGTCACTCCACTAAAGCCCATGGTTAAACTCCTCTCACTGTAGATATATTATGTCCACATGATTTAACCATAATTAGTAAGTCGACCTTTCACAGGTTGTTCGTAATAACGGTTGGGTCAAATATCTATTTTACCCCCGAGATTACGTCTTGTTCTTCAAGTTTCTACTGATCCTCTAATGAACAAATAGTTTGTGATTCAGTCACTAAACCAAAACTCTCTCAATCCAGTGAGAGGGTGAGGCCCCTTGTTCAAGACCTGGATTCAATACTTGAGAGAACAACCTTTCTCCTATCCCTAAATCAGGTAGGCGTGAATTTTGTCTTGTACTCTATGTCCCCAGCTATCCCTAAATAGGTCTTACCCCTGAAATGGGAGGCTTATTGAGCCGGCGCTGTTGAGTCATCCCTCACCTATGCAAATCTAAGGATAGTCCCGAATAAACAGAAGCTCATAGTTAACTCAGGATTAAGATCGAGTTACCTAGGTCATCTAAGTGAAATAGTCAGTCTTATACAGTCGACAACGTTATAAAGTAAGAGTGACTTATTTCTTGGTATGATCTTATGCAAACTCATTGCATAGGACACCCCCACTCCTCATGTCATAAAATGTACGGATTAGGATCACTTCGTTTGTAGCACTTTACAACTCTTTGTAACAACCACAGAGTATGTCACATCATATAGTGTTATCAGAATAAGGCATCCAATCGTATTCATATACTATAGATTATTTTGACTATTTACTCGAACCTGATCCACTTTTATGTCTCCATATAAAGTTCAAGTACTCATGTAATAGTCATGTGTCTTAGTTTATTGGATTTAGACTTTTATGTATACAATTTATAAAATCAATGATAAGTTTATTGACTATAAAAAATGTTTGTCTTTTTACAAACTACGAGTTTTAGGATATAAAACCCAACAACTCTAGTATATTATGAATCATCTACACTACGTAAAGGTTCAAGTTGTAAGACATCTTTGCTTATGCACTGTGTTGTAGAGACTGAGACTGCTCGATGATTTTCTTTTCTTTTCTCTTTTTTTTATTAAATTTCTAAGTGGGGGATTGTTGGGTGAAAATTTAATTTTAAAAAATAAGAGGGAACCAACCTTTGGTTGGAGAATCCCACATTGAAAAATTTTGATTTGGAAGCCTCCCTTATGTACTCCAATCTTGAGCTTTGGATTTGGGTCCCAAGGGTACCCATGTTTTGGAGAGAGTGAGGAGATAGACCAACGTGAGTTTGGTGGACGTCTCACACGCACGTCGCCGCCGTCCGTCCGTCCGATCGAGCGTGGCAAGGCACGTGTGTGTGTGATTATTATTTTTATTTATTATTTTAAAACCGAAAAAAGAAAAGAAAAGTCCTCCCTTGTAGCGAGTCATCCACTTGAGTCCGAGTCGTCCGTGCGAGCCTTACACATTCTTAGGCTCTCCGCCTCTTTCTCACTCTATCGTTCCACGCTAAAGGCCTATAAAAGGCGTGGCCTTCAGCAGTTCATTCACACAAAACTTTTCACTCCCATTCGAATGTTCTCCTTTCCTCTCATACTCTTCCATTTTCCGTTTTCCGAGGAATGAGTTAGAAATGGTGCGTGTTCTGATCAATAACAGTGCATTTTTATCGGGTTTCTTTGGTTGTTTTATCCTGAGGACGATGTGGCAATATTCCAGACCAACTTGCACACTTGGGTAGAGTCACGATATGTCTTCAAGAGAGCGAGCTCCACGATTCAGCCTATAACGAGTTTTTGTTTTGCAAGTTTTGTTCTTTGCTTGACTGTCGTGCCTTGACCATTTGTTGTTCGTTCTTCTGAGGGTCTTGCCGTTTCCAACAGATTTACATGGGTACAAGTGGGCAGATTGCCGCCTCAAACCTACCACTTTGGGGATTCATCTGATTGGGGAGCGGGAACTCAGCTACACAATAAGGAATTCACTCCTTCCCTAAAGCAGGGGTAAGTAGATAGATTGATCCCTTAAGGGCTGATTTAGGGGCTTGAACAATGTGGCGCCACACACTTTCTCATGGCCCGAGAGGTGTTCATTCATAGTAGAACTATGATGTATTGTTCATGAGAGGAATTAGTGGTACTTGAGAAGTTAGATGTAACTACAAAGGTAAAACGGTAAATTGGCCTAACTGTACTTACGAGCGATCTATGAAGGGTTATCGTAATGTTGATTGGTTATATTCAATAGACACAGAAATATATTTGTAATAAGAAGATTGCAGCTGTCAGTCTTTAGTGGAGTACCCGACAGTTAATGGATGGTGGATATCGTGATTAAAGAGTTTAGTCAACGTACCGTTTGAGCTTCAAGCTACAGGTCCATAGGGTCCCCTTGGTAGCTCAATAGATTCAAGTTGAGAATCAGTTTTTGGGTTAGTTTGAAGTGTTTAAATTAACAGAAGAGAATTTGATTATATATGGTATAATTAAATTGGTTCAATTATATATGATGTAATTGATTTGATGTATTAGATACATTAATTGGAGGAATTGATATAAATATGATTTATATTAAATAAATGAGAAAATAACTATGGTTTAAATATTACATATGATGTGATATTAAAACTATAGGTTATAAATATAATATGATAAGTTAATTATATTTATTTATAATAAAACAATTATGAGATAATTGTTTAGTTGGTTATTTATTTTCTCCATTAATCTTGCAAGTGGGAGGTTATTTTTAGTTTTAATAGTTGAAGAATAAACTGAAAATAGTTTTCGTTTTATGGAAGATCGATTTATTATTGATTTACTAATCGATTGCTCATGAGAGACTAAACGATCGAGCGAGAGATTGCTAGACGATCAAGTACCCACTGTCTATACGATAGATGAAACCTTTATCCCACTTACTTGACCGTGTAGCTCGATCATATACTTCCTTCTTCCCTCTACCAAATTCACACAGAGCCCATACCTTCTGGATTCACACTCCGAGAATACCAAGGTTGCCGAGTGTAGTGTCGAGGGGTCGTTGTTTAAGGATCAGATAGTTCGTGATAGTGACTAGAACGAGAGGTTGCTAGACCATTGCTCACGAAAGCGAGATTTTGCTAGACAATTGCTCACGAGAGCGAGACATTTCCAGAAGAAGAGTTCTTCAAAGGTATGTCTCTTAGTTCCTTTTGTTTTAGTAATAAAGAATGTTGTAATTTTTTCTATAATGCATAATTGTTCTTGTATGTTTGTGAATGCATTTATTCTTTCACAATGGGCTTGGAAAGTCTTGCTTCCGCTCACTGGTTCTCTTGAATAAGAGTTCCTTCACCTACTATCTCTATTTCTCTTCCTCGTTTGTGCTAACGGGCTTTTGGCGATCTAAGTGTCTCTTTCTAACATTCATGGTATTTGTATTAAGAAGTGTTAGAGTTACAAGGATTTGCCCAAATTGTACGAGAGTGTGACAGACCAAATTATCAATTTTGAAAAGTTGGAATGTAGGGTTAGTAAGTCTCAGAATGTCGGCAAGGCGAGCGAACTGTATAGGATATTGGGCGTGAATAATACACTGTATCTGGATCAATACCTAGTGATGTGAAATTGTGAACTCAACCATTGAACCATTGCATGTAACTGAGGGAGCAACTACAAGAAGCAAGGCAAAGAAAATTCAAGAGGCTTTCATATTACACCTTCAAAAGATAGCAAATTCACTAGAAGCGACAAAAAAATTTAAATCAAAATTTTTATATAATGTTAATTCAATGAGTCAAAAAAAGAATGGCATGAAGAGGCACGGGAAAAGTCCTATAGTTTAGAATATGGTATAGTGGTAAAAAAAAGTGTGTAAACTTTGTGAAGAAAACACTGTCAAATGTGCACAACATGGGAAAATGTGATGTCGAACTTTGTCAAACATGCACGACAACTTTGTGGCTTTCTAAAGAAGATATTAAGAAAATTTGGAGACTTTCTACATTTTTAGTTTTGCATTTTGATTACTAAATTAGTATGTAATTAAGTTTCAAGTTGTTGAGTGTTATTTTCTACAATTTGCATTTAATTGTATTTGAATGACTTTCAAGCTTCCATCCTATGCACGACCATTTGATTTGCAATATACTTGAAAACTCATATGATCAATATTAAAAAGTTTGTGCTTATTCAACCCGTTGGTGTTGTCTTTTCTTGATGTTTAAATTAATGCATACGATTAGTTTTGATCAAGCTAATTCAGGAGTGAGTTGTCTTAGGATCTAAGAGTGACCATTATAGATTATAAGTTTAATCTAAGTTAGCTTTATTTGTGAGTGTTTGTAAGGATCATAGAATGTCCTATGGTTTTACATCCAACAAACATTGCGGGCTCTTATCACTTGGGTCTCCCTGTTTAAAATGGGGAAGAGGAGGCCAAGTTGTTCAGAATAATCCGGGATAGGGCATGTAAAGCCCTTATTCTGTTGGGGTTTGTACCCTAAAGTCGTGTTCTGTAGTTTGTAAACAACTTTGTAAGAACACTTGTGATGTATAATATATATGATATTGACCTCACTTATTGACTTTGCACATTTAGATGTTTTTTATTTTACCACAAACCAATAAACATAATATCCCTGGTTGTCTTTATGTAACTTAAGCATGTATGTAGTGGCATGCAAGTGGATCATGTTTTAGTTGACAACCAAAATGGCCTATAGTATATGGATATAAGAGGGAAACCTTATCCTGGTAACTCTACGGACGCGACCCGCTTTGTGGAATTATTGCAACTGTTATGACGTGTTACAGATGGTCTGATCCTGATCATTCTTTTAGTGGAATGCGAGTGGGGGCATCCTATACAAAGAGTTTGTAAACGACCTGACCTCGAAGTGTTAATGTCTCGTCATATAAATCCGTTCATGACTGAGACTTCACTTCACTAGGATGACCATAGGTAACATGACCTCAATCCTGAGTGAGTTGAGAACTCTTGCCATTGAGGGCGATCCTTTGATTTGCATGGGTGCGAGTGGCCAGAGCGCTGACTCCAACCTACCACTTTGGGGATTCGTCTGATTTGGGAGCTGGGAACTCAACTTCATAAGATAGAGTTCACTCTTTCCCCGAAGTAGGAGTAAATAGATATATTGCTCTCTTAAAGGCTGATCACATGGCTTGAACGATGTGGCACCACACACCTTCTCATAGCCCGAGAGGTGTTCACACATAGTAGGACCATGTTGTATTGTTCATTAGAGGGATCAGTGGTACTTAAGGAGAAAGATGTAACTACAGGAGCAAAACGGTAAATTGGTTTTGCTGTAATTATGAGCATCTGTGAAGAGTCATCCTACTGATGATTGGTTATATCCAATGGACATAGAAATATATCTATGGCAAGAAGAGTTCAACTGTCAGTCTTTAGTTGAATGCCTGGCAGTTAACGGATGGTGGATATCGTGACTAAAGAGTTTAGTCAACTATTCACGTACCGTTGGAGCTTCGAGTCTTAGGTTCATAAGGTCCCCTTGGTAGCTTGGATACAAGTTGAGAACCAATTTTTGGGCCAATTTGAAATGTTCAAATTGACAAGAGGGAGTTCAATTATATATGATATAATTAACTTTATGTATGAGATTCATTAAATTTGGAGGAAATTGGATGTAAATATGATTTATATCTAGTGGAGGAAAAATACTATAATTAATGTATGATATTAATTCATATTTATGAATATGATGAGATTACATTCATTGCACGGTTAAAAGGGAAATGGAACGGCGCCTTTTTTGTTTTAATAATGGATGAGTGAGTTGAAAGATCACTTTGAGACGCATAAATAACTCACGGTGTGTAAACATGAGATACGCGAACATTGTGTTATAAAATGTGTCATCGCTTAGAAAATCAGTGCCTATATGATAGTGCCTGCATAATCGCTTACCTATACGATATTGCTAAGCGATCACTTAACGATTACACCTGCGCATGCTATTTACCAAACGATCGTTTACCTTTTCCTAAGCGATCGTTTAGCTCTTGATATTTACTAAATGATCGTATAGACGATCGCTTAGTTTTTCTACACGATCATTTAGACGATCGCTTACCTTTTTCTACACAATCATTTAGATGATCGCTTACCTTTTCCTACATGATCGTACACTGCATCTAAACGATCAGGCATTTTGTCTATACGATAGACTAGCTCATCTCCCACTTGCTTGATCGTTGTATACGATCTCTCTTCCTCTTTCCCTCTACCAAACCGAACATAGCCCACCCTTTGGATTCTCACTCTAAGATTACTGAGGGCTCTTAGTGGTGGTGTCATCTCTGTTTCATTTTATTCGTGTAGAGACCGTTCGAGGTAGACGATTGGGTTTTAGATTTGATGTGAAGAAGAAGTCTTCAACTAGTATGATCTCTTGATCTATTTAGCATTATGAATGCCTTTTAGTATGTTTGAATATATATGTGGTAATTCTGTCACAATGAATTGGGAAGATCCGCTTCTGCTCGTAGGTACTCTTAAATAAAAGTTCCTTCAATTGGTATCAGAGCCCTCAGTTTCTGATATTCCAATTCATTGCTGCAAAAGAATTGCATTTACATTCACGATGGGTGCAGCATGTCTACTCTCTGTTTTAATTGTTAATTCGTTTGTGGATGTATGGATTAATGGAGTTTTCTGGGATGTAACCTCGGTTTGTTAAATTCTCAAGTTAATTGTAAAGGCCCTTGCATTTTTTGGCACAATTAATTGCTTTCGAGTCTGTAAATTCAAAGTTAGTTTGAGTCTTGAGTCGTTCATGTTGAAGTTCAGAGCAAGGGTTGCTATTCTTCGTTGAAGAAGACGTTCAAGTGTTGATCGTGTCATGTAGACGATGAGGTAGACGATCAATGAGAATCGGATGCTTGATTGTCGTTTAAGGCGCGCACGCACTAGACGATCGTATAGCTCAGCAAGCCTCATCACTTAGTTACTGACTATACGATCGCGGAGTAATTGCATGGTAAATCGTNAAGCCTCATCACTTAGTTACTGACTATACGATCGCGGAGTAATTGCATGGTAAATCGTTTACTTGTCGCATGCTAAGCGATTATTTAGACAATCAGGCTTCGCAGACTCATTGTTGTCTATACGATCGTTTAACTTTTACGCTATCGTCTAGTGTGCGTTACACGATCGTTTGCTTGGAGGCGTTTACTAAATGATGGGAGCTTCGCCCGATGGTTCAAAACCCGATTCTCTTGTGAACCGGTTTGCTCAGCAAAATTATGTAAATAGATTGTTTTCTCATTCTGGTTTTATTTTGGTTCATCCTGATCCATTAATCCATGGTTTTACACATAGATAAATCCCACCTTAGGTCATGCATATTCTCTTTATTATAAGTGTTATGATTTAGTGAAGCATGATTTAATTTACGTAAGTGCATGCTCATGCATCATATAATATAAGGGTTATATTTATGTATGCATTATTTATTTAACGTAATATTTATAAGCATTATAAATACTTCGTTATGTGTCATGTGTGTTTTAGTTGTTTATTTTATAAATGGTTATAAAATGAAATTAGAACTAAAATAATTAGTAAAATATTAATATGTAGCAAATCTATCTATAATTGACCTTTTGCCTAAGGCGGGTTCTGTCTAGGCTGGGGTATTTAAGGTGACGGCAACGGAATACTCCTACCTGGGAACCTACCTGGAAAGGTGTTTTAGATAGATTTGATGCATGCATGCAAGTTAAGGCCAGTCCATTAAAGAGTTTAATGTGACTACTTGGGCTTGTTTTTTTGTTTCAAAGACAAAAGTTGTTTTTTAGCAAACTTAATAAATGACTTAGATTATAATCAGTAGCCAAATTGTCTAGGTTAATAAACCCTTAGGTAGAACATTCGGTGGGAGGGACTTGGGGCATTTGATGCTTCCTTTACACCTCTCGTGTTTCTCCCTCATAGTCCACACCGTGAGATATATCCTCGGCCTCGTGACACCCTGGGAGTGTCCCCCTAAATGATGGTGTTTGGGTAGATCAATATCAAGGTGGATTGAGAGAATGTTCATAATAAGTGGGAGTGGGAAGTGCGACAACATATCCCACGGTCTCTCTCGTTAGATTGAATAAAGTTTCTGCGCATCACCTCGTGGCACCCTTGGCGTGTCCCCCTATAGAATGGCAGTTTTGCGCGTTTATTTATTTGATCTTCTGTAAGAGGATAAGGTTACTTAGTCTCTTTTTCTAATATACTTTTTCCCTACGGTGGGTGCATTAGGGCGGGACTCTAGGGCCGAAAACAAGGGGTTACACTTACGCGAAATTGTTAAGGGTTAACAGTTCAGGACCGAACAAATGGTGGCTACTTCGTTCAGTTCCAAGAGTTGGTTCCTGTTAATGGTTGAGAATGTCTCATCCCAGTGAAGAGACATCTGATCACCCCACCGGTGACGTTTGTCCTGCCTTGCTGGGGCATCATTGCAAAATAGAAGTCTTATCACTTAGGGTACTTGGAATTTTCTTTACTAAAACTAATTGGTTAAAAAACGTGGTTTTTGCAAAGTCTTATGAAAGGTTATTCATTTTTTCAACAACGGTTTTTAATGGGTACAACCACTATCAGTTTACTTAGCGCCGAAAAACTGAATGGCCAAAACTATTTAAGTTGGAAACATATGCTCACGACGATACTCATCATCGAGGATCTGAAGTTTGTCTTTACAGAGGAATGTCCTCCTATTCCACCTAAAAACACTACTCTAAATGTTCGGACGGCGTATGAGCGTTGAACACGGGCAAACGAGAAGACCCGAGCCTATATCTTAGCTAGTTTTAGTGACGTGTTGGCCAAGAAACATGAGTCCATGGTCTCAGCACATGAGATCATGGAGTCCTTGCGGGGAATGTTGGGAAAGCTGTCTGGACAGCTCAAGCATGAGGCTCTGAAACACATCTTCAGCTCTAAAATGGAGGAGGCACCTCTGTTCGTGAACACGTGTTGAATATGATGGTCCACTTTAACGTGGCGGAGATGAATGGGTCTAAAATCGATGAGGGCAGTCAGGTTAGCATTATCTTGCCTTCATTGCTGTAGAGCTTGCTCCACTTTGTTAGCAATACGATTCTTAACAAAGTGGACTACTCCCTTACCACTCTCCTCAACGAGTTGCATACTTCACCTAAACGATCAAACATTTTGTCTATACGATAGACGGGCTCATCTCCCATTTGCTTGATCGTTGTATACGATCTCTCTTCTTCTTTCCCTCTACCAAATCCGAACATAGCCTTTCCTTTGGATTCTCACTCAAAGAATACTGAGGGCTCTGAGTGGTGGTGTCATCTTCGTTTCCTTCTGTTCGTGTGAAGACTGTTCGAGGTAAACGATTGAGTTTTAGATTTGCTATAAAGAAGAAGTCTTCAACTGGTATGATCTCTCGATCTCTTTAGCATTATGAATGCATTTTAGTATGTTTGAATGTATATGTGGTAATTCTTCACTATGAATTGGAAAGATCCGCTTTCGCTTGTAGGTACTCTTGAGTAAGAGTTCCTTCATCTTCATGGGTGGAAGGAGAAGTTTTTCTCTACGAGAGGTAAGGAAGTTCTTATTAATTCCATAGCCCAGGCCATCCTGATTTATACGATGAGCTGCTTCAAGCTTCCAATGAACATTTGCGAAGATATCAACAGGATTTGTGTTCGACGAATAAGTAAAAAGCACATTAGTTGAGTTGGAAAAAGCTCTATTACATCAAAGATGCGAGAGTGATGAGTTTTAGAGATAAGATTGTTCGACCACGTCATGCTAGCCAAAAACAAGCAAAAGGGTTATAAGATATCCTAGCAGCCTGCTTGCTAATGTCCTCAAAGGTGTATACTTCAAGGTTGGTGATTTTTTCAATGCATCTCTTGGATGCAATCCCTCTCTGATGTGGAGAAACATTGTATGGGTTATGGATTTGTTACAAGAAATATACAAATGAAAAGTTGGTAATGGGACGAGCATTTATATTAAGTCATTAACCAAGATTTATGGTTGAACTCAAAAGGTTCTAGAATTTCGTTTAGGATTGTAGTGGATCTCAAAGACAAGAGAGTCAGAGAGTTGTTGGTGAATGGGATTGGAAGTTGATAGAATCTTAACGAGCTTTGATCCTCTGTATGTCTACTATATTCGTAATATCCATATCAGGGGGAGTTTTAGAGATGAAATTATTTGGGGACTGGACCCCATAGGTTTCTTTTCGATAAAAAGTGCTTACCACCTTGTTGTGATGGAAGAGGGAAATAGTGTGGCATCAGGGTTGAATCTTTCTTTGGTCAAACTAAATGGAGACTTTGTTGAAAATTAAGTGTTGCCTCTGAAAGGAACCGGTGAAGTTTCTACAGCGAAAGCGGGGATCGTTCCCAATTTTAATTTTCACATAATTATAAAATTACAGAACAGAAACAAAAGATTATGCATTATAAACTAAAATTACAGCATACTTATTTGAGAAATAGGGAAGAAAAATACATACCCTTGAAGAATACCTTCATCGCGTAATTCTCTCAATCCACGATCACGAACGCTTCGAACTCCAAAATTGAAAACCCAAATGGGCAACACCATTTGAGAACCTTTGTATTCTTTTAGGAATGAGAATATGCAGGAGTGGTGGACTCTGCACAATTTTGGAAGAGGGAAAGATGGTGAGAGGAAGAAGAAGAAGGAGAGGTCTTTCTTCTCTGTCAATTCCAGGAAAAAAGAAGCCAGTGTAAGACCATCTCTCACGTAACCCCCCAACCCCATTATGTGAAGGAGAGAAAAGTAGGGAGGGAGTTATTCTGATAACTCCATCATTTAATTTAATTCAAAAAAATAAATTAAATAATTTATAAATATAATAACCAACTTATTATACATATATCAAATATAAAATTTCACCTGTCTCTTATACACATCTAGATGTGTATAAGAGACAGCTATAGTTTTATTTTCTCTCATCATTACATGACATTTAATATACATCATATTTATACTAAATTCAATTATATGAATCTCATCCATATAAATAATATTTTAATCATATTCAAATATTTAATTCCTCTTGAAATAAAATATATTATAATGTATCAAATACATTGTGTTAATTATATCACATATAATCAATTAAATTAATTATATAATATATAACTAATTCCCTAAATTAATTTGAACAATTCAAATTAATCCAAAATTAATTCTCTATAATCCCCGTTGAGCTACAGAGGGGGCCTCATGGACCTGTAGATTGAAGTTCCAATGATACTTAGATAATTAATTAATTTTTTTAATTAAATTACCCAACATTCATTAACTGTCGGTCACTCCACTAAAAACCGACAGCTGCACTCTTCGCACTACAAATATATTTCTGTATCCATTATATATAACTAGTTAACAGTGCGATGACCCTTCACAAATTGCTCGTAAGTACAATTGAGCTAGAACTACCGTTTTGCCCCTATAGTTACACCTAACTTCTTAAGTACCACTAATCCCTCTAATAAACAATAAGTCATAGTCCAACTATGATCAAGTCCCTCTCGGGCCAGAAGAGGGTACAGCCCCATTGTTCAAGCCCCGGAATCAACCCTTAAGGGAGCAATTTATCTACATATCTCGACATCAGGTAATGAGTAAATTTCCAACTCCCCCTAGACAAATCCCCAAAATGGTAGGCATATTGAGTTGGTAATTGAAGGAAATCGAATATGAGATTTTCATGAGCAACGGAAAAAAAAAAAGTTATTCCAAATCATAATCATGAATGAATATTACATTTACAGTCGAATACAAAACAAGAGGTTATGCAATTAATATAGAAATTACAGCATGAAAACTCAAATGAACAAAAAGCAAACTCTGCGAATATTTGAAGATGCGTATCCACGCTCCTTTGTGCACAATCGCTTGAACAACAGCAACAACGAAGGTCGATCTACACGACCACAACATAACATGAACACTTTGCGCCCGTCTTCAATAATCGTCTCGGCCACGAACTCCTCAGCAATAGCATGAACGACCCTCGACGCACCTCGACAGTGTCGAGTTTAGTATGACACCATCAACAAGGCTACCTTGGTATTCTCGGTGTGAGAATCCAGAGGGTGGGCTCTGTTCGGACTTGGTATGAGGTAGACGAAGGAGAAAACACCAATCATGTACACAACTGGGCAAGTGGAAGATGGCGGAGACCTATCATATAGGTCGATGCCCAATTGTTTAGTTAAAGTCATGCGATCGTTTAGCTCGGTCTGTTGCCACAGACACTATACAATTGTTTACTTTGGGCAAGTGATTGTCTAGCAAAAGCTATACGATCATTTGGTAAATACTACGCGGTCATTTAGCTCGCCCAATTCGTCGTTTAGTAAATCTATATTTACTTGACGACTCCGTGAGATCCTTTTTCGCGCAGAGAGAAATCTCCAAAACTTTTTATGAAAAAAATTTCAACAGTTTGTAAATCTTCTAAAATTATGAAAACCATTTTCTTTTTATCTCACGGTTACCATGAAAATCCAATAACCACCCACTCAATTGGTTATTAAGGAAAAAGAATTAATTATCCAATAATTAATATTATTATAAATATAAATGATAACCAACTTACCATACTATATTTATAACCTATAGTTTTAATATTTCATCTCACGAAACATATAAACCATAGTTTTTTTTCTATTCCATAGTACTTAATATAAATCTCATTTACATCAATCTTCCACTAGATGTATCTTATACATCATGCCGATTATATCATATATAATAAAAATACCTCTTGTCAATTTGAACATTTCAAATCAACACCAAGAACTGATCATCAACTAAATCCATTGAGCTACCAAGGGGATCTTATGGACCTGTAGCTCGAAGCTCCAACGGTACGTGAATAACTGACTAAACTCTTTAGTCACGAGATACACCATTCGTTAACTGTCAGGCACTCCACTAAAGACCGATAATTGAACTCTCTTTACTACATATATATTATGTGTCCATCTTAACCAATCAGCAGTGCGAAAACCCTTCACAGATCGCTTGTAAGTACAGCTGGGCCAATAACTGTTATGCTTCTATAGTTAGATCTGTTTCCTTAAGTACCACTGTTCCCTCTGATGAGCATAAGTCATAGTCCTACTATGACTGAGTTTTCTCTTCCAAAGAGAAGCTATGACCACTATGTTCAAGCCCCGAAATCAGCCCTTAAGGGAGCAATCTCTTTACTTATCCCTGCTTTGGGAAATGAGTGAATTCCATTTTGTTGGATTGAGTTCCCAACTTCCAGATCAGACAAGTCCCCAAAAAGATAGGCACGTTAAGTTGGTAATCTGGCCACTCTCACCCATATTAATCAAAGAACCACCCTCAAAGGCAGGAGTTCCCAAAACACTCAGGATTGAGTTCGTGTCACCTATGGTCGTTTAGGTGAGATGCAAGTCTCTAGTATCAACGACGTTATATACAGAGTCTAGTCATCTCGTGGTTCAGGTCTTATATAAACTTTTTGTATAGGACACCCCCACTCGCACGTCTCCACATGAATGGTCAGGATCTACCATCTGTAATAGTTTAGAACACTTGCAAACCTCTACAATGCGGGTCGTACCCGTAGTGTCACTAGGATTAGGTATCCCACCTTAATCCTTATACTACTAACTTATCTAGGTTATCACTTAATGCATGATCCACTTGTATATCACATATACGTGTTTAAGTTCACATAAGATAACCAAAGAGCTTTGTTTATTAGATATGAGTAAATGCCATAATTAAATAACACTTATTTTATTTATTAAACAATGTGTATTTTTACAAAAAAACGAGACTCCGGAAGAATTAGAACACCAATCCCAACAATCTCCCACTTGTTCTAATGACTCGGGAGACTAATGTACTATACAATAAAAAAATGTATAATATACAATAAATTAGGGCATACCTCAGTATCATCTCCCACTTGCCCTAAACAAGATGCCGCATGTTCCGCAGACCCAGACTCTCCAGGTGACCCTCGAACACTGTAGCCGTAAGGGCCTTTGTAAAGGGATCAGCAACATTGTGCTCCGATGCGATCTTCATGACTATCATATCACCGCGATGCACAATCTCCCTGATCAGGTGATACTTCCATTCTATGTGCTTACCCCGACGATGATTCTGAGGCTCCTTTGAATTTGCCACAGCCCCGTTGTTATCACAATAAAAAGTGATAGGTAAATCCATATTTAGAACAACTTCCAAATCTGAAAGGCACTTCCTAAGCCAAACAACCTCTTTAGCTGCTTCACAAGCCACTACATATTCAACTTCAATAGTAGAGTCTGCGATGCATCTTTGCTTGATGCTTCGTCAGACTACAGCCCCTCCATTCAAAGTAAACACTGACCCTAATGTCGATTTGCGAGAATCTCTATCGATCTGAAAGTAAGAGTTTGTGTATCCTATAAGGATCATATCCTTATCTCCATACATGAGTATGTAGTCCCTTATTCTCCGACGATACTTGAGGATCATCTTGACCGCCGTCTAGTGATCAAATCCTGGATTGGACTGATACCGACTGACAATCCCTACTGCATAGCAAATGTCGGGTCTAGTACACAACATTGCATACACCAAGCTTCATACAGCAGAAGCATAGGGAATCCATCTCATCTCCTCAACCTCTTGAGGTGTCTTAGGACATTGATCCTTAGATAGAATGATTCCATACATAAAGGGTAACAAACCCCTATTGGAATCCTGCATCCTGTACCTTATCAACATTTGATAAATGTACGATGCCTGAGACAAGGCTAACCGTTTGTTATTGCGATCCCGAATGATCTGGATCCCGAGAACATATTGTGCCTCACCCAAATCTTTCATTTGGAACTGGGCAGCTAGCCAACTCTTAATGTCAGTCTGATACCCTACATCATTCCCAATGAGTAGGATATCATTCACATATAGTACCAGGAAAGCTACTGAGCTGTTGATGATCTTCTTGTAAACACAAGGCTCATCAACATTCTGGTCAAAGCCAAACGACTTGACAACATTGTCAAATCTAATGTTCCAAGATCTAGATGCTTGTTTCAGCCTATAAATGGACCTACTAAGCTTGCAAACTCTTTGCACTTGATCTGGAACGATAAACCCCTATGGTTGAGTCATATAGATGGTCTCCTCGAGATTATCATTAAGAAAAGTAGTCTTGATGTCCATTTGCCATATTTCAAAATCATAAAATGTGGCTATGAACAGAAGAATTCTGATAGACTTCAGCATGACAACAGGTGAGAAAGTTTCCTCATAGTCAATTCCCTCAACCTGGGTATAACTCTTTGCCACGAGTCTAGCCTTAAAGGTTTGCACCTTTCCATCTACACCTCTCTTTCGCTTATAGATCCACTTACACCCAATAGGTCTTACCCCATCAGGTGGATCAACAAGCTCCCAGATGTTATTGAAGTACGTAGACTCCATTTTCTGGTTCATGGCTTTAACCCATTCATATTTGTCAACATCCTCCATTGCTTTCTTAAAAGACAACGGATCCTCAACCCCATCATTCGTAATGATGTTTTGGGCCTCGGTCAAATCCATGTAGTGATCCAATGGGTTCATGACTCTCCCACGTCGAGGCAGTCTCAACTCTTGAGCTGGTTGACTAGACGTTCCGACCTCAACAAATCTTGTTGATCTGTCGGCTATTCAACAACTCTTGTTGAACCCTCAGCAGTCTCGGTCTCACTTGAGATCTCATGTAAAACGAGCTAACTTCGTGGCTTATGATCCCTCATGTGATCTTCTTTCAAGAAGATAGCATTTGTGGAAACAAACACTTTTTTCTCACTCGGATCATAGAAGTATTCTCCTCTCGTTTCCTTGGGGTAGCTAACAAAGAGGCAAACCTTCGAACGCGGTTCCAACTTTTTCGGGTTAGTCACTAGCACATGTGCCGAACAGCCCCAAATCCTGAAGTGGCGTAAACTACCTTTACGACTGTTCCATAACTTAAAAGGTGTTTTAGAAACACTTCTCAAGGGAATGTTGTTCAGGATATAACATGCAGTCTGCACTACATAACCCCAAAACGAGTATGGAAGATGAGCATAACTCATCATAGACCGAACCATGTTCAACAAGGTTCTATTTCTCCTTTCTGATACATCATTCTACTAAGGTGTACCAGGGGCCGAGAGTTGGAACGCAATCCCATGTTCTATCATATAGTTCTGAATTGGAGGTCCATATACTCTCCACCACGATCAGATCGTAGTGTTTTTATCTTCTTACCTAATAAGTTTTCAACTTCAGCCTTATACTCCTTGAAGTTTTCAAGGGCTTCAAAGTTAAGTTACATTAGGAAGAGATACCCAAACCTTGAATAATCATCTATAAAAGAGATGAAATATTCATACTCACCTCGAGCTCTAACATTCATCGGATCACAGAGGTCTGAATGTACAAGCTCCAAGGCTTCCTTGGCTCTGTAACCTCTTCCAGTAAAAGGATGTTTGGTCATCTTGCCTTCGAGGCATGATTCACATACCGGCAAGGAGTTTTCTTTTAAACTCTTTAGAAGTCCAATTTGCACCAACTTCTCAATCCTATTGAGGTTGATGTGACCTAACCTAAGATGCCAAAGATGGGTGTTTTCCTTTGGAGAAACCTTTGGTCTTTTAGCTATTGTTGTCGTACTGAACATTTTAGTGTTAAACAAGGCTTTTATGACTAATGGCCTTAGTACATATAAGTTATTTTCCATTGAACCATAACCAATCTTTATTCCATTCTTGAAAATAAACACTTTATTCTCATAAAAGAAGACGATATAGCCTTGTTCAATTAGACAAGAAACCGAGATTAGTTCCTCTTAATATGAGGAACTACAAAAACATTATCCAGTAACAAATAACGTTTCTTGTCAATAAATAACTTCAACCTGCCTACAACAACAGCTGAAACAACCTCACCAGTACTGACTCGAAGAGTCATCTCTCCCTGTGGCAACGTTTGTCACGAACTGAATCCTTGGTAAGAGGAACTGACATGATTGGTAGCACCTGAATCGAGGATCCAGGTAGAATCATCATTCTCTACCAAACACGTCTCCAAGACCAATAAATCATATTTACTGTCTTGTCTCTTCTTGTGGAGAGTAGTGGGTTCGAGTTCGTTTGCCACGAAATTTGTTTCACACGATTCTATCCACCATAAGTAATTAGTCATTTTTAAAAACTTTAAACGGAAATACTAACGAGTTACTGAAAAGAAAAACACATTGATCTACGTTAGGTTTTAAGCAAATACCCGTTGTAAAACAAATCAACATCCAATAAGATTTTAGAAAAACTAACATGAACCCCGTGTGACATCTAGTTTCGCAATGACGCTTCAAAGGTTTAGGACAAAAGCCGTCAAAGGGAGGTCAATTATCCCTCCTCTGAATTGAGAAGTTCTCAACCAGTCATTAATATCAGAACAACTTTTGCTCCTATAATGACTAGCCATCATTGGTTTGGCCAAGAGATCATTAACTTGCTTAACAATCTCCTGTAAGTGTCACCTATCATTTTAAGCCCTAGAGGTCCATCCCAAAAGGGCAATCCAAAGGGAAAAAATCCGATTGGGCCAAAACCTAAAGCGACCCTATCCATTTATGGAGTTCACCTTGATATTGACCAACTGCACAAAACCCATCCGAATGGGAACACACCAAAGGCGACACAAGGGATTACAGAATGATCTCACAGTGTGAACCAATGACAGAGACCATAGGACGTGTTGACACACACTCTTCACCCACATACTATAAATACTCTCTCCGTTCACCTTGATATTGACTCATGTAAACACCATCCGAAGGGGGATGCATCCTGGGCACCATGAGGCCAAGCATGAATCTCATGGTGTGAACATACATGGATAGGGTGGAATCATAGACATATCTGATACGCCTCTTCCTTCTACTGAGTATTTTATAACCTAGGATTTAGCTTACTTAGAAAAAACATGGCTAAGGATTTTAACTAAGTGACTTTTAGGTTTTCTCAAGAGTAACATTTACCTTGGATAGTGAAACAACTTTTGATCATTATCCATTAAACTCTTTAACGGAATCTTTGACAAAATTGTCGAATGCTTGTTGAAAATCTATCTAATTCACCTTTCCAAGTAGGTTCCCAAGTAGGGGTGTTATGTTTCCATCAACTTAAGAACCCAACCTAGCCAGAAACTCGCCTTAGACAAAAGGTCCCTTATAAGTAGGTTTACAACAAATTTAAACTTTTATTCAACCAACTTAATCCTATTAAACCGATTTTAAAAGATTAATCTAGGTTACTAAACTCTTTAGAACCACTTGAACTTAGGTATATCTCAATCCAATTTTAAAACCCTTTTAAAAAACTTGAGTTCACCCTAAGTCCACATGCAACTCTGAATTATCAATTTTAGGTCTAGTTTCCTTTATAACACTTATAAACAGAAACAACCAGCACAATGAAAAGCTAACACATGCAAGGCATTAATAACGTTTATAAACAGCCTAAATGTCATGCTCAATGCATTGTCCAATCATTGCTACTTCTTTTATATAACACTTATACAAAACAACAATGAAACAAGCAAAACATGCTTCCATTCACCCTTAGACTATAACACTTATAATAAAAGGATGATGCATGTTAATGTTCACTGCATGTAAAATATAACTTTTATATTTCATGATGCATGCGCATGCTTTCAAGTAATTTCTTCATGCAATATTATAACATTTATAATACATGATGCATGAATAATTGCACAACCGGTGGGTTTTAACTATATGACAAACACTTTGACATATAAGCACCATACATTACATGTATAAGCAATAAAAGTTGATGAACCGGGTGAAATTGCCTTAAAAACACAAAAATAAAGCCAACTATTACAAAGACAAGGAGTTCTGGTTCAAACAGGCGAACCAGATCTTGAACCGCTCGGGCAAAGCATCGCTTCTCCAACTATCGTGTACTAAGCATCCCGCGATTGTCTACACGATAAAAAAAACGCTTTGCTCTATTGTTTACCAGCGCTCCCAGAGCTAAACGATCGTTTAGCATTTACTATACGATTGTATAGAAAAATCTTGCCAAAACCATCATGGCCCAATCACGTATAATGATCGTTTAGCTGTTACTACACGATCGTGTACTTGTACAAAGCGATGAAGCCTGAAGTACACGATCGTTTAGCGCGCTCCGTATTGTATACGTGCGATATCATAGGTAGTGATGAAGCTTGCTAACTACACGATTGTCTAGCGCGCGCCTTCGATTAAATGACGAGCATCGCATAATCCCACTATGATTGTCTACCTTCAGTGCCTATGCGATCAGGCAACCAACGTTACGCGATATGGTAAACGATTTACCCCATTGCTTAGCATTAGCTAAACGATCATTTAGTTAAATTCCAACGATTGTTTACCTGAGGCTACATGATCCGACCAACGCTTGGTCTTCTTTTTTGTTGAGAACCGCATCGCCATGCATCGAAGCTTCATCACGAACAACTTGACGAACTCAAACTTTTTTAATTACAAACTCGATTGCAAAGTTAATTTCGCCCAAAAACATAGTGACCCTTACAATTAACACTTTGTAATACCGAAAGCTTTAACAAAAAGGCAATTTAAACCCAAAACATTCATCAACGCAACCACAGATGCAGAAAACGATTAACCACAAATGCAGAAACCCACCACAACTGTAAAATGCATTCAATTCAGAGTTGTAATTTGGAATATCAGAGAACCTGGATCTGATACCAATTGAAGGAAATCAAATCCGAGATTCCATGAGCAGCGGAAAAAAAAAGTTATTCCAAATCACAATCATGAATGAACATTACATTTATAGTCGAATACAAAACAAACAATTATGCAATTAATATAGAAATTACAACATGAAAACTCAAATGAACAAAGAGCAAACTTTACGAACATTTAAAGATGCGTCTCCATGCTCTTTTATGCATAACCGCTCGAACAACAGTAATCACGAACGCTCGATCAACATTACCGCAACAAAGCACGAACACTTCGCCTCGTCCTCAATGATCGCCTCGGCCACGTACTCCTCAACAATCGCACGAACGACCTCCAACGGACCTCGACGGTGTCGAGTTGAGTATGACACCACCAACAAGGCTACCTTGGTATTCTCAGTGTGAGAATCCAGAGGGTGGGCTCTGTTCGGACTTGATATGAGGTAGAAGGAGGAAACACTGATCGTGTACACGACTGGGCAAATGGGAGATGGTGGAGACCTATCGTATAGTTCAATGCCCAATCGTTTAGCTAAAGCTATGCGATCGTCTAGTAAAAGTTAAGCGATCGTTTAGCTCATCGTTTAGCTTGGTCTTTCACCTATAGACATTACACGATCGTTTACTTTGGGCAAGCAATCGTTTAGCAAAAGGTATACGATCGTTTGGTAAATATTGCACGATCGTTTAGCTCGCCACTGCACGATTGTTTAGCTCGCCCAAGCCGTCGTTTAGTAAATCTATATTTACTTTACAACTCCGTGAGATCCTTTTTCGCCGAGAAAGAGATCTCCAAAACTTTTTATGAAAAAAATTTCAACAGTTTGTAAATCTTCTAAAATTAGGAAAACCATTTTCCTTTTATCTCACGGTTACCATGAAAATCCAATAACCACCCACTCAATTTGTTATTAAAGAAAAAAAATTAATTATCCAATAATTAATATTATTATAAATATAAATGATAACCAACTTATCATACTATATTTATAACCTATAGTTTTAATATTTCATCTCATGAAACATATAAACCATAGTTCTTTTTCTATTCCATGGTACTTAATGTAAATCTCATTTACATCAATTCTCCACTAGATGTATCTCATACATCATGCCGATTATATCATATATAATAAAAATACCTCTTGTCAATTTGAATATTTCAAAACAACACCAAGAACTGATCCTCAGCTAAATCCATTGAGCTACCAAGGGGATCTTATGGACCTGTAGCTTGAAGCTCAAAAGCTACGTGAATAACTAACTAAAATCTTTAGTTACGGGATCCACCATCCGTTAACTGCTAGGCACTCCACTAAAGACTGACAGCTGAACTCTTGGTGAAATGTAAGTCTATACCATTAATGGTGTTATATAATGAGACCAATAATTTCGTAGTCCAGTCTTATACATGAATTATTAGGATCAGATCATTTGTAGCAGTTTACAACACTTGTAATATCTACAAAGCGGGTCGTATCCGTAGTTTCACCAAATACCTAGCCTTATCTGTCTATCACAGACAGTTTAGGTTATCATTTAAACACGATCCATCCATATGTCTCCACATACATGTTTAAATTATATAAAATAACCTAGGATCTTAGTTTATTGGATTGAATGTATGATCATAAAATAACAACTATTTTATTATTAACAAACTGTTTATACAATGTTTACAAACTACGAAAATACAAAAGATTTAGGACATCAATCCCAATAACCTCGAGAATCAAGATAACTATCTGGAAGATTGTTATCGATATTATCCCTTGGATAGGTAACATTTGTAAAAGAGGCATTGATACCAATCTATTATGTTTGTTTTGCAAGAAGCACGTGGATGTTTTAGAGCATCTAATGTAGGAGTGTGAGTTCTCTAGGAAAGTTTGGTATGCATTTCTTCCTTCCTTACACGTCTTTTTTATCGATTTTAGGGTTGGTGAGGGTGTGGCGATAAGGTGGGAGGATCTATTGAACATCCTGAGAAGAAGGATCTTTATATGGTGTTGTCATTATGTGGGCATGGTAGAAACCATAGAAATGTCAAGCAACCAAAAGTTGAAGTTGAGTCAGATGAGTTCTAGAATTATGAAGCATTGTGTCAAGATCACTAGTGCTATAAGTACATCATAGGCAAGTGATAGTGTTGAAATCCAACCATGTCATAAGCGTTAGAATGCCCTAGCAATGAACTACTAGAGGATGAACACGGGCACATCTTGGTGCCATTACAGTGGAATGAGTGGAGTTGTTGAGTTGCTGGTGACTCTGTTGGATCTCTGATCCTTGTTGGATGTGCCCAGATCAACAAATCTTGATTGATTACGAATTTGAAATTGTTGGCGATTCGGCTTGTTCTCAATTCTTTCTCTGAGTGGCGGAGCAACTCTTCTCCTTTTCCATCTAGCATTTAGTCATGGGGATTTTGAGTATGCTTTTGTGGGTGTTTCTTTTTCTAGTTTGGAAGAAGTTGTTATTTGGCAGACATCTTATTTGCCCCGTTGGGTCTCCTTTACTGTGCTTAAGGAACTTGTTCTAGATTTTGTTAATTCTTGATGATTCTCATTTTTTCAAAAAAAAAAAAAAAAAAATACACTCTTAAATTTTGGGAGTTGTATCAATTTAAACTATGAACATTCATAAGTGCATCAATTTATACCCTCAACTATGTTCTATTTAGATAAACATTATGTGAGACTTATAATTTTATTAATTAAACTCCTAAGCTTTCATATGCGAATCATTTTAGACTCTCAATAACAAAATTTCTTTGGAAATTGTCTATGCATCAATTCTAACCATTTATTTCAACAATCTAACATTTGAAAAAGTCTACAGATATGTAAGAATTGAATGTAGGGATGATTTTTCAAATATAATATTAATAACGAGTCTAGATTGATTCACTTTTAACAATTTAGAAATTTAATTTAAAACAATTATATGTTTCGTACGATATTTTTTATACTAAGTTCAAAAGAGGTCATTAATTGATAACTTACAAATTTGCAGGGTTTTAATTGATACAACTATTAGTTCAGGTTTAAATGGATACATCTTCAAAGTTTAGGGGTGTAAATTGACAATTTTCCAAAAATCTATGAAACATAGAATATAAGCAAAGAAATAACATTAATGTGAATATAACATGAATAATAAACTTTTTAGCTTATTTAAAAAGCGCGAAATATTTATTTATCAGTTTAAACATTTTCTTGAATTTTTGGGGTATACATGGTTGGGTTGGGTTAGTATAATTTTTGGAGCAACTCGAATTAGTTACTCAAATGACCTAAATATGGTCTCCAACCCAAATTTTAAGGGTTAGATTGGGTTGGGTTGTTGGATTTTTTTTCCTTTTCTTTTTTAGTATTTTTTATTAGCTTAAAATACTTAAAATTGTCTATAACACATATTAATAACTAAAATTTCATTAAAACTCAAATGTTAAATATCAAAATTCAAGATATTTATTACAAACTTCAAGCAAACATCATAACAATTTATATATAAGTTATAATATTCATAGTAATATATATTTTAATAATATTAGAAATTCAGGTTGAGTTAGGTCAACCCGAATTTTTAAGAGTGTAACCCAAACCCAACCCAACCCGAGGAAAACATTAAAAAAATCAACCTAACCCAATCTAAAATTAAAACTAACCCAACCCTACCTTTATAATTTGAGTTGGATAGTCCAAGTTATTCGGATTGTCAGGTCATTTGAATACCTATAATATTTTATTAATATTTTCATCGACATTTTCATGAGATTTAGATCTTGAAATTTTTGTCAACAACCGTATTTTAAACATTTGAACGTGTGAAAGAGCAACTGAATTTGTATCTTGGACCTTTTTTTTTTTTTTTTTCTTTTTTAATATTTTCTTAATTAAAGAACAAATGAAGTCGAAAAATAAAAAATTTGAAATTCTTGAAGATTCAAATTTTAGGGTTATTGATTAAAGATGTATGCCTTAATAGGTCGATTTATGCTTTAAATGACAAGTTAAGACATGTGTATATACATTAGTGGAAATACTTATATATTGTGGCTCTCTAATTCAATATCCCCACCCTGCCTCGTTTACCTTTTTTTAAAAAAAAAAAAATTGTATTATATGTTCGACTTGAATATAAGGGTTGTTTGGGCCCAACTTCAAGTGTGTGGAATGAACTATAGTTATTTCTAACTATTATAACCTACGATTGACTATAATAGTATTATTTCAAACCCCTTTCTATTATAGCGTTTATTTTATCTTACTTATCCTTTCTTTTACTCTTTTTATAGTGTTTGCTATATCCTACTTATCCTCTCTTTTACTCTTTGTTACCTTATAGCATGTTTGGGCCTAAGATTAGAGTGAGGTGGAGTGGGCTATAATAGCCCACTATTTGTTTGAGGCTCCAACATTTTTTAGTTGGAGCTCTAATTATACTTCACACTTTAACCCTAGGAGAACTGTTCCCAACCCCCACGATACACTGTTTCTATCTCTTCTATTCTCCATCGCATTCCTGTCCGATCGTTCTCACTCGATTTTTCTCCTTTCTTGTCCAATCGAACGCTATGCTCAAGTTTTGTTCTTCCTTCTCTTTACTTCTCCGGCTTCAGATCTGGTTTTATTCTTCCTTCTCTTTACATCTCCGGCTTTAGATCTGGCTTCGTTCTTCCTTCTCTTTACTTTTCCAACTTCATATTTGGTTTCGTTCTTCCTTCTCTTTACTTCCCTGGCTTCAGATCTGGTTTTGGTGTCATCTTCATATCTGGTTTCGCATTTCACAGATCTATAGATCGTATCTCTTCCCTTTGCCGCTCCAAACAATCTCTCTCTTGCCGCCCCAAAACTTTGATTGCCTTTTCTTCTTTATTCAATCTTCTCACTCTATCGAAATAGGCCTTGGAGCTTGGTAGAGGGGAGGTCGAGATTTTGAGCTTGGAAAGGGGGGAGGTCGAAGGTAGTCTTCGTTTTCCCTTTTCCAGCCGATGATGAGGTTTTGATTTTTTTTTTTCCAATTTTAGCTCAAATTTTTGTAAATTAGTGGACAAATTATTTGATGTTCCTTATTTTGCTTTCAATTATTTTGCTTCCAAATTATGCTATCCATTCTACTGAATTCATTCTCTTGCTTTGAATTACTACTGTCTTTGAAAATATCACAATCTGTTTGTCTTTTGGTTGTCCAAATTGCTTTGAATTACTACTGTCTCTGAAAAATTTTGTAAACCAGTGGACAAATTTGTTCATTTCAGTTTCTGTTTGTCCATTGGTTGTCCAATTTGTAATTTTGACCTCCATTTGACCATCGTTTATTGTATATTGATTGACAGCGCTCGTTAGGTACTGTTTACTGCATTCATCATTAGCATATCCCCTATTTTTAGGATGATTTATTGTATATTGATGAACAGTAGTTGTTAGGTACTGTTTATGGTATTCATCATTGCCATATCCCCTTTTTTGGATGATCTATTATATATTTACTGGCAGTGGTTGTTAGTTTACTATTTATTGTATTCACACAACTATATATATGTATCTCACTTCACTTCAACTTAGGCCAAACCCATTCCATCTACTTGCTTAATGCAATTGGTATGTTATTTCTCTTGTCTCCAATATTTTCTTATTTTGTGTTATTTCTCTTGTCTCCAACATTTTCTTATTCTGTGTTATTTCTCTTATTGGTTTACTGCATTCATCTTGTTGGTTTCTCATTTTGTTGGTACTGTTTATTGCATTCATCTGGTTGGTTTCTCATTTATCATATTCATGATATTATCTGAAATTCAAGTTTCAATGAATGAATTTCATAACTTTGAGGTTGGACCCTATTCTATTTTTTGTTTTTTTTTGTTTTTTTGTACTTTAGATTTATGCTCTCACTTGCCTTTAAGTATAAGGACAAACACGTTCCATCTACTTCATAAATGCAAATGGTATGCCTTCTCCCTCTTTATCCAACATTTTTTTTTATTATGGTTCCTGACTAGTGTACTAATGTTGTTTATTGTAATATGTTTTAGGGTTAGTCTTATACGAATCAACAGGATCAAACACTGTTTACCAACTTTCTCCTGCTAAGGTGTTTACATGCACTTAAATATATGTTACTTTTACTAATAGTTTCTATATTTGTTACTTTTGTAATTTGTTTTTCGCTATATTTGGATGATTGACTTAATAATATCACGATCCAATATTTGTTGCTATATTTGTAATTTGTTTTTATTTTTATTTATTTATTATTTTTTTGTGTTCATTATTTTGCAGCTTTAAATTAAAGATAGATTTTCATGATAATTAGCTAAAAAATATATAATTTGGGAAATTTGTGCAATTGGTATGTATTATTATTATGAATTGGTATGTATTATTATGGTGGAACAAGAAAAAGTAACAAAAACAATCATTAGAATAAGGACATTAGAAAAAGTATCAACCATTATTATGAAATAAGAAAAAGTAACAAAAACAACCATTATAAAATTTGAGAATTTTTTGCAATTGGTATGTATTATTTTCTTAATTGGCATGTATTTCAAGATTTTCAAATAACTACGGGTGTGTTTTCAACATTTTTTATCAATGTTATTTTCTCAATTTATAAAAATGAGTTTTATCAATGTGTTGCAAAGGAGTGAGACAAATACAAACTAACAATTTCTATGGAAATTTTTGTTATTTTTAACATCCACAACCAAAAGCTACATTCACTCCCTTTTTTCTTTTCGTGACAACAAAAGAAATGTTATAAATGGTAAAAAAAAATCAAAGTATGTTTATATATAGCATGACTAAGTTTATGGTATTAGAAAATAAAAACTTTTTGGAATTTGACTAAGTTTATTTTTGGAATTTGACTAAGTTTACTTAACAAAATAATGTTTTTTTAATAGAAAGTTATATAAAAAGTGTTGGTTTTTAAGTAATATAAAAAAAATAGTGTTAACATGACTAAGAAATATTTTTGGAATTTGACTAAGTTTATTTTTTAGTTTTGTAATTATTTTATGATCTAAAATTTTTCTTTCAGGACCAGTTCCAAATTGATTAGTACATAATGGACAGAACTAGTTACGATACTGACAATATTTACAGTGTCACAACGCCAGTTACTTTTAACACTAGAGTTATTACTGAATGACCATAGGAGGATAGAAAATATATCACATTACAGTAGACATCGTATTAGACAATTAGCATACTTTCGACTCATTCATGAGTTTGATTTATGTTATCGTCAAAGTTCAAGAATGGATAGAAGATGTTTTGCCATTTTATGTCAGTTACTTAAGGCAACTGATGAATTAGTTGGAACTGAAGTTATAGATGTGGAGGAGATGGTTGCTATGTTCTTACATATTTTAGCCCATAACGTTAAGAACTGGATAGTTCAAAGAGAATTTATACGGTCTGGTGAGACTGTTTTAGGCATTTCAACATTGTTTTATTAGTGGTGTTACGATTACACGATGTGTTGTTAAAAAAACCTTTGTCGGTCACAAACTCGTGTATAGATTCGCGATGGAAATGGTTTGAGGTACAGTTCAACTACACCAACGTTAGTTCGACGTGACTTATTTCTTAGGAGAACGTATGTGCATAAATATTTCTTATTTTGTTTCGAATGCGGGAATTGTCTGGTGCATTAGGATGGCATGTACATCAAGGTAAATGTTCAGTGGCAACTGATCGCAAGGTATAGGACGTAGGAAGGGTGAAATTGCAACAATGTACTCGGTGTGTGTGATACAAATGGCGACTTTGTGTTCGTCTTATCAGGGTGGGAAGGATCCGCAATTGATTCTCGAGTTCTCAGAGATGCCATATCATGACCTAATAGACTGAAGGTTCCGAAAGGTAACTAGCTACACATACCATCTCTTCCTACTCATTGTATTTGTAATATAAGGTTTGAAACGATTGGACGTTTAACAGGGTATTATTATCTATGTGATACCAGTTACCCAAATGCGGAGGGTTTTTTGGCTCCATATAGAGGTGAAAGATATCATCTTTCACAGTGGCATGGAGAAGATAATGCACCAACAACTCCACGAGAATTTTTTAACACGAAGCATTCTTCTGCACAAAATGTCATCGAGAGAACGTTCGGGTTGTTGAAGGGTAGATGGGCAATCTTGCGAGGAAAATCATACTACCCAATATATATCCAATGTCTAACCATCATGGCGTGTTGCCTTTTGCATAATCTTATCAATAGGGAGATGACTAACAGTGAACTGACCAAGGATTTAGATGAGGTGGATTCAAGCTTTGCTACAACTGAGGGGATGAGATAAATTATATTGAGAGTTCAAATGAATGGAGCAATGGAAGGATAAACTGGTGCAACAGATGTTCACTGAATGGGAATTGCGTAGCGTGTAATGCCTTTGTGAATGATTTCATTCAGAACTCTCTCATTATGTTTACTATATTTTGTGCTTAACTGTATTCATGAACTCTCTCATTAGCTATGCTATAACTACTTGTCATTTATTGTTTAGTTGCATTAAAATATATACGTGTATACACTAGAATGTCAAGTTCCTCAAGAGCCCCGAAGCACACTTGGACGAAAGAGGAAGAAGCGAAGTTGGTCGAGTGCTTGGTGGCATTGGTTGCATCTGGTGGATGGAGATCAGACAATGGTACGTTTCGACCTGGCTACTTGGCACAACTACAACGTTTGATGGCTGAGAAGTTACCCGACTGTAATATCCAAGGATCACCAACTATAGATTGTTGAGTCGAATCCTTGAAAATAACTTACCAAGCGATCGCAGAAATGAGAGGACTAGCTTGTTGTGGATTTGGCTGGAATGAGGAATTCCAATACATCACTGCAGAGCGGGAGTTATTTGATGGATGGGTGAAGGTACAATTTTGTTTAAATTTATTTATGAATATTGGTAACAAAATCATAACATCCACCTCACCATTCATACAGAGTCATCTTGCAACAAAGAGGTTTCTACACAAGTCATTCCATACTATGATTATCTGGCCTACGTCTTTGGCAAGGATCGGGCTATGGGAGGACGGTCAGAGACCTTTATGGACGTCGGGTCTAACGTGCCAAACCATATGAATGATGGAGTTCCTATTCATGAATCACAGGATCCAAACATCCCCATGATGTTTAGTCAAGGAATGGACATATCACAGGATGACATGCATGGAACACGTATCGGTCGAAGCACTGAAGGAGGAAATGCTTCGAGAGGAAGTAAGAGGAAGCGAAGTGGGAATCAATATGAAACGACAGACATTGTTAGGAATATGATGGAGTTCGCAAATGACCAATTGAAGGCGATTGCAGAATGGCCGAAAGAGAAGCGACTGAAGTCGAACTACGTGCAGAAATCGTAAACCAACTTTAAGATATTCCTAAATTGCATAACCGACAGAGGGTGAAGCTTATGAAATCATATTTTGCAGCGTGCAAGATACGAAGAACTTCTTATCCGTTCCCACAGCCCTCAAGTTGGACTATTGCAACCTCCTCCTTGAAGAGAATGTTTGATCAACCCGTGTTTTGGACTGCTTTTCAACAATGAATAATGATTAGTTTGTTTCAATTATGCATTTAAGTTTGTAGTACAATTGGTACCTAAAAAAAAGGTCATTTTAATCATACAATCATGAGTTAGTTATTGTCTTAGAGATGCTTGTACCAAAAAAAAAAAAATTATATATGAAACACATAAATTGCATCCGAAAGTAATGCATTTTTTTTTCCCTTTTTTGGCCATGTTAACCAAGGTATCTTTGAAAATGACAAAAAAATCGTGGTTAGTTTTTAATATAAATTACAAAGACATTAATTTTGTATAAATTGGTGGAACATATTTCATATGCATAATTATTAGTTTTATAAAATATGGTAGTATAAAAAGTTACACATGGTCTAAAATAATCTACATTCAAATTACTGTTATAATTCAGACTATAATAATCTGCACTCCAAACACAGACTATTATAAGACAGAATACAATACTCTGCACCTCAAACACAGACTATTATAAACTAAACTATAATAGTCTGCACCCCAAACGCAAACTATAAAAACAGACGGTTTATTATAACCTACAGACTATAATAACCTATTTTGTGCCCCAAATGCCCCCATAGTATTTACAATTTCCTCATCAAACTAGAACAATCTGCACCCAAACATATACTATTATAACCAATTTAAAATAGTTTACTCTCCAAATACATATTATTATAGTCTACCAACTATTATAACCCCCCAAACTAACCAATTCACTGTCCGTCCTTGGTATTTGTGCTTTTAAATGGGTTTTTTTTTTTTTTTCTTTGTAAGAACTTTTTAAAAAAATTTAATTCAAGGTTAGAAAGCTTTCCAATACAATCCAAAATGATTTAAATAGCCGCAAGATGAGCAAACGAGATGATCTTACATTATATGTTCAAACTTCAAAGATAACGTTTTATTGTTCATTATTCAAAGCATAGACAAATAGCAAAGCTATAAGCCATTAATGGATCCTTTCATTTTAAAAAGTTTGAATATGTTTATTGGCTAAAACTTCAAGATATTTTTAAACGTTTAGGACCTATTAGACACAAAATTAAAAGTTTAAAATTCTATTAAACAAATACCTACTTCAAAAATCCAATGACAAAACTTATAATTTAACTAAGAAATTGTTTTATATTTTTTGCAAAGACAACTTGTAGTATTGATTTGGTTATCTCAATTTATAAGGTTGTTTATGTAGTTCAAATGAATCTGATTGGGATAATCTAGCAATCATCTAATACTTTTTATTGGTTGTTTATTGAAAAAAATACGTATACAAATTTGTTTGACAAATATATCTATTTAATGTGAGTTTAGCTTAAAAAATAGTTGGACATACCCTCCCTTTTTTTTGAGGTTTGAGTTTCAATATTTCATCTTCCTAATGGTTGCAATAATAAAAATTAAAAAAAAAAATCATTTTTCCTGAATATGTGGGAGTGGTGAGATCGAACCTCAGATTTTGAACTTGATAATACAAGTTCATAGTGGTTGCACAATATTTACAAAGAAACTCTCTTATTCCATCAAAACAAGGAAGTGGAGAGAACAAATTCTCGATAAAAGGGGGTTAATTGATGTTTGTAAAGATATATGCAAACAAGATATTGGGAATTTTAAATGAAACGTATTTTTATCGACTCATATGAATGTTCCAATGATAGATCAATCACGTTCATGCCATGGGACAACGGATTCTCAATAAAAGGGGATTAATAAAGGTTTGTAAAGATAAATGCAAACAAGATATTATTGGGAATAATTTAAATGCACAAGAAAGTAAATTTTTTCCAATATCTCAAAATACCATCTATGATCATAAACTAATATGCTCCCTAAATATTAATCAAATAGACCAACCTCATAATTATAACCCCAAACACTACAATTATTGTCTTTGCTCACAACTTTATTTGCCTACAAACAAACACTTACATTAGATGGCACAGAAGGAGATTTGCTGCAGCCAAACAGATCTCCCTTTAAATAATCTATACGTATTCACATGTCCATGTACTTTAAAATTCAGCTTATGAAGATTGAAGAACAACATCATTTTCTTGGCCATGGAAAACAACAGCATTTCTGAAAAGTTTTAAAGGCAGACAACAACGTAAGATAATGGGTGTCAGAATCTCAATAATCTCATGTGGTTGGTTCAGAAATGGGAGAAAGCTTTTCATTACCTTTTGATTGTGTTCATGATTTTGGTTGTTTGTGCTGTTATTGATTGACCGCGGTGGCGTCAATGCTCGTATTCCTGGTTCTTGTCTCCCTTCCCGCACCTTTTTGAAAATAGCCGTGTAGTTCTCCGGTGCTTTGGCATCCCTGTCATCCCATTCACCAAATTTCGGAACTGTAGCTTCGTTATCCTTTCATTTGCAACCATTTCAGTTCCACGTCGATTAGAAATAGAGAAAGTTATAGATCATAGAGGATCAGATGTATTGACAACAAAGTTTTTGGAAGAGTTCAATACCAAAATCTGCTTGAAATGACACCTTTTTAAGTGTTTAAAAAAGTGTTTTTAAGGGCTTAAATTCAAAGTAGATAACATGAAACAAGAACTTGCGATTGCTCGAGCTGCCTTTAAATCATTTATATCATTATCTACAACTGACTTGACAGACGCACCACAAATCTAAGATCTTCAAAACACTACTTGGAGGAATCGATATTATCCAAATTCATGTTACCAACCGATCCCCAAATGAAAAGACAACAACTTCAACTAAGCTTGAAGGGTCTCAAAAAATTCCATTCACAATTGATGCCTATGAATAAGTTTGAGATGAAATAACATATTGTCACTCCTAATAGTTTTTCCTTTCCCTTCAAGAATTTACAATAAAAGAAAAATTGAACCCAAATGTCAAAACAGCTAATACAAGAAGTCCAATCGTAATATAAGACAAAAGTAAGAAAAAGAGAAGGTTCAAATGTGAAATATGAATGATGATTTTCCTAAGCCGTTTTGCACAAATAATCCATCTTTCACATGGGCGATGTAAAAACTATACTATTGAGAACAGGAGAATTGAGCTTGGTTTTTATGGAATTCGAAAAAACATCACATATATCCAGAGATAAGACCTCTCAAAAGATTCAAAATAGAAAAAACCAAAAACGAATATAAAGCAGATGTGGATAAGAACAAATAAATGGATGATTGATTATAGAATACTTAATTGTCCTATACCCCAAAAATAGTTTAATAATAATAGTAAAAGGACTAAAATCTCACATGTATATTTCTTAATAAGCCCAACTTGTTTATATTCTAAACAGAGATATTGTTATATATTCAAGTATGTATGCATCTTTTTTTATAATGATGAACTAGAATGACCCAAAAGTAGCAATAATTTAATTCTAAAAGTGAATCAAATGTTCGTGATTGAACATTTCTTCAAGAAATAAACACACAGTGACACCCACCACTAGTCGGGTCAAAAATCAAAATCCAGCATATGAACAGAAGAAAAAACATTAAAAAGTAGCAATAATTTGATCCGTACGAGGACTTTGACAAAGAAAACCATTTTTAAATCTCTCAAGACTGAAATAATTACATTTAGAAAGATTTTCTAGTTCAATCTCATATCTCAACTTTCGAACAGTTCTTGATTCGATCTTCAAAAACCATTCGGTTTAAGTTCATCATCACAGAAAATGGAATTTGATTAAGATCTTAGGCCTCAGTTTAGAGCAAACGAAATGAAGAAAAACACCTCGCTCGAATAGAAATTTCGAAACACTCATTCCCTATTTTCCCGCTAACCGGGGGATTTTCGGAGCAGCTAAAACAGAGTATGAAAAGAAACAGAGAGTTAAATAGTCAAAACGAGGAGAGAAGAGGAATGGTAGCTTACAGCCATGGCGGTTTTTCTCTGCTTCTATTGGGAGGATGGAGGCACGGCGGTGGGAACTGGTCTGAAATGGGGAAGATCTACCGGAGTTCAATGAGACTCGGGTTCCGACGAGAAACCACGGCGAAGAAGGTGGCCGGAATCGGAGTTTAGAGAGAGAAAGAAAGGGAGGAGAGAGAGATAGAGAGAGAGAGATGGGGTTGATGAAGGAAGGAAGGATTAAGGAAGTTCCATTGTTAATTAAATAAAAAAAAAATAATAAAGGGAAAGAAAGACCCAAGGAGTAGTAACTGTAGGAGTCTTCGTCTCTCCTGCCCTCTTCTTTCTTTTTAATAATTATAATTTTTTAATTAAATTTATAATTTTTTAATTAAATTTATAATTTTTTAAAGAAAATTACACAAATCTCCTCAATCAGCTTTGTTATGGTTACCTTCTTACCATTTTTAATTAGATCAATTAGAATTTTGTGGTTGGTTACAATTACACAAACTATCTATAAATTGTGAGGTTTAATATTCTTGGAGAGCGAGAGAAAGAGGAGGGGCATTTAATCATCACAAAGAAGAAACAACAAAAAACGAGACGCGGGCAAAAAATGAGAAAGTAGGCATGTTCTAATTTGGACCCAGATTTTGGATAGTTCGTAATTATCTTTAATCAGTTAAGTTATACCCTATCTATCTATTCATATATATATAACAAAAAATATTCAAAGAAAATAAAATGGAACATATTACATAGACTGAACGTAGAGGTACAACCCAAACCGAGCATAGCTTAATTACAAGTGCGTTAGTAACCACGAGTTTTGTGATTCGAATCCCCCTATCTAAATTGTATTAAAAACAAACAAACATAGAGCTACAATTATTTCTGACATTTCGGTCGATTTTTCAATTTCACAATTGATGCGACATTCTGACCTATTTAGACACATAAGTAGAGCTAAAATTATGACTTTTTTGGACACTAAAAGTAGAGCTACAAGCCAAATTGAATACAACTTAATTGGTATACGAGTGTGTTGGTAATTAAGAGATTTGTGATTCGAATCCCTCCACCTAAATTGTATTCTTTTAAAGAAAAATACACAGAGCTACGATTATTTATAATATTCAGTCCATTTTTCAATTTTACCGTTGATGTTAAATTTTGACTTATTTAGACACGTGAGTATATTATATTGATGTTATTTAACACGCCAAAATAAGCGTGGTTTAAGTAACATAAAATGTATGTATCCTTAACCAATAGATTTGAGGTTCGTTTCATCTACATCTAACTAAAATATATATTATTATCATACACTCGACCCATTGTTAAAAATATATATATTTCTTTACAAATGACTGTCTTAATGGCATGCCTACATGTCCAAATAAATTAGCTAAAGAATAATATATTATAGCTTTTTGTCAATAATAAAGTAGCTCAACTGACATAATGTTTATACTAATAAGTTAATAACATCGCGAATTAAATTTGAATTTTTTTTTTTTTATATTTTTAGCCCCAAAGTTATACATAAAAGTTGTACTTATGTATTTATTTCATTTTATTTTACGTACATTCAAATGCTCAATTTTGATGTATGTACATTTATTATATCTTAAAGTTGATTTATTATTAGTTGGAGATTAATTTTTATCTCGTCAAGTAATAAAGATAAATTTTATTTTTTAAAAAAAGGAAAAAATATGAATATGTATATATATATGATTTTTCACACAAAAATACTAAGTACATTTTCAAAGTAAGTTTAACCATAAATTAATGGTGAGAGTAATTAAATATTTAAATTGTTGACGTAGATGCAAATAGAAGTCTCAGTTTTATAAAAATGTCATGAAAATATTGATAAAATGTTGATATTGATGAATATTTATATAAAACGAAAAAATTTATCATTTATTAATGAATTAACATGTTTATTATTTATATTACGTGGATATTAATGACGAATTTTTTTAAAGTTTTGACTATAGCTTAATTTTAATAATTTTAAAGTTTATTAAAATCAATGACTAAATTTAAAATTCGAAACGACAAAAGAGAGGGAAAAAAAGAAGATATTTTAACCCTCACAATAATTTTTTAATTTGGATGTTTGAGATGGGGTGGCGAAAGACGGATTAGATGACGGACGTCAGTGCTGTTGGGAGTAAATGAAATGTGAAACGAGGAAGAGTTAACGGCGTCAGAGTTAAAGGCGGCTATTAGGACGAGGCAGATTATTTTCGCGCCCATGAAAAAGAATAATAATAATAATAGAAAAGAAAAACTTTGAAAAGTACTATGTGCCTTTGTGGTAGACCCATGCACCATTCATTTTTTTATTTATTATTATTATTTATATTAAAATAATATAGTGGTCCTACGAGTTCAAAATATCGATATCGATGCAAATATCAAAGTCTTAATTTTATGGAAATATCAATAAAATATCGATTTTGATAGATATTTTTGAAAAAATTATAAAAATAAAAAATTCAAAAAAAAAAGTAAATAAACCTTTTATAATTTTTAAACAAATTAATATGTCTATTATTCATATTATGTTTAGAATAGTGACATTTCGTTGGTTGTTTTCATGTTTCATGGATTTTTCTACGATGGATTGGAAGTATTGATTTACCATTCATGTCGATGTTGAACCTATGGAAATGTAGAAGTTTCGATGGAAGTATCGACATTTTGATTAAAATTTAGTTCTATGATCGATCCCATAATTTCAAATTTAATTAAAGTTTAGTTCTCATACTTTCTATGGTCTAATTTTGGTTTATTTATTTATTTTAAATTTAGTTTGATTTCAATGAATCTTAAATTTTGACTCTCGAAATTAAAAAATTTCAGCCTGTGAATACATTCTACAATTTTAAAATTTATTAAAAATATAAAGATTAAAATAAGATATTTAAAAATATAGAAACTAAAATAAAATAAAATTATATTTTAATTAAGAGTTCATGGTCAGAAACTTCATTGACTTAGAGTTAGGTCGATCGATTTGACCCACATAGGTTAATGGAGTTAGTTAGGTTCACAGTCAACTTAAAAATTAATTTAGTCCATTTCATGTTTCCATGATATTGGGTAAAATGATCAATATAACATAATTTAAATTATAAACATTTTAAGTTATTATAATTTTCTAGAAATATGTATGGACCCTAGCATTTTATCAATATTTTTAAAATTGATTGAGATCTCCAATTTTCGTCGACGTCTACCATCTTAAGTTAATAGTTGGGTTTAACATGATTTTATACATTTGAAATAAAAATCAACCAAGTATTTTTTTTATTATTATTATTATTTTATTTTTATAATATGTAAAGTGTGAGAATATCTAATCTCCAACACGAGGTTTTTTTTAATACACAATAAAGGGTGGTAGATTCTAATTTGTAGCCACATACTTCTTGTTTGCTAACATATATAACATATATTAGTTGAGTCATAGTCGTTTTGGCTTGATCTCAAAATTGATAGTGCAAATTTTACGACAATCAACTATACTCTCATCTTAACAAACCAATACTATAGTTACGAATGTACTAAAAAGAGTTTTGATATTAAAACTTACCAATCATTAGTATAGTATAGCAATTAAAGGATAAAACACCTTATGAATCTACAATCGATTGCCTACACTCTATGGATAGATCCCTATTGTATGAATGACGGTATTGTTTCGATTTATTATCTGTTGTGTCGGTATTACTTAAAAATGATTGAAAATACCAACATATTCGTAGCGAAAAATGTATAAGATGAATTTAACTAGTATGTACTAAATTGAGTATAACTTAATGGATAAGACACTAATTATTCTTTCAAAAGTCAAAGTTGAATGGACTAATTCTACAATTATTGAACGTGGAAATTTCTAGTACTATGAGTTACCATACTCCCTTTATTCACATTAAAAATCTGTCTTCACGAGTATTAGTAGACACCATATCAATATTAGTGGACCTCTCACTCTATTTCTTAACTAGACGTCGACGTGACAAACAATTAATGAAATTAATATGATTTTTTTTTCATACTTTTATGGTATTATAAATTGAGTAACGTTTTTACGTTGCACTTATTCCTTTCGATCACCAGAGAAAAAATAAAATGATATATATATTTTTTAAATGTATCATATAACAACACTTGAGTGAGCTGCATTTTTTCCTAACAATCTCATGGTTGAACTTATGAGACAACTACTCCACACTTCAATGAGGTTGTCATTATTATTATTGTAATGAAATGACCTCGTTTTATGCCTCTTTGACTGTTGAGTGGCCTCTTCCTTAAATAAACTAATACCCCTTGATCGAGCTTCTTCTCTTTTTGTCTAATCCCCAATTGTTCATTGTCTCTGTTTGCTTTCTTTTTCCTCCTCTTTTTCCCCACTTTTTCACACTTTACATCTCTCCATTTCTTTTTCATTCTCAGGAAAAAGCTAATACCCACTTCAATTCCTAGACCTAAAACCAAAACCCATTATTTATTTTTTCACAAAAGTAAGAAATGGGCTTTCCTCAGGAGGAGCTTTCCTCATCTCATTTGGGCTAATTTTGCAGATCTGTGCCCTTTCATCTCCCTCCTTTTCTGGGTGTAAGTTTGTTACAAATTTACTTATTCTGTCTTAGGAGTTTTGTGCAAAAAAACTTCATCCTCCCTTTTGGGTTTTTGGAGCTTGAAGGGAAGAAGAAGCTCCTTCAGGTGGAATTAGATAGCAAAAATGGCAAATGGGTTTTTAAAAGATTGCCATCTTGTGCTGGGGAAACGAAACTGGGGTTTTGAAGTTGTTGTTTTCACTTTCTTTTCATAAGATCGAAATCAAACACTCTTTGAGGGATTTAGGGTTTTTTTTTTTTCTTTTTGGATTTTCTAATAGTAATAGAGTAAGTAGTGGATCTTTGATTTGCTAGTGGCAAAGATGATTCAGTTATTGTTCTTGGTTCTTTTTGCTGAGGGGGTGGTGGCGTTTCTCTTGCTGGTAAAGATTGGGTTACTTAGAGAGTTTGTTATAAAGAGTTTAGATCAGCTGAAAATGGGTAAAGGTCCAGCAACTGTGAAAACAATTGCAGCTACCATGTCTGTCATTCTCTTGTCCAGTCTTATGAACATTGTTAAGATCCAGAACAAAGGTGCAAAGCTTGGGACAATGTCACCCATGGATCAGGTTCTTTGGAGGACACAATTGCTTGAGGCTTCACTCATTGGTATGTTCCAGTTCATTGACTGCTTAGATTTGTGTGATTTGCTTGATGTTTTTGTTCTGTAGTATTTGCTCTCTTCTTTTAAGTCAGTTTCCATTTCTTGCCCTGCAATGTTCTACTGGTTTGAAGATAAATAATTGGTTTCTCTGTCAAGTGAAAAGAAAATATTACTATTTCTTTATGTAGCTTATTCTAATGTTCATTACTAGAATTGGATACTACATATTTAGTCGAGGCATCGGACAAATTGGTGTACTGAGTGGAAAACTATTGTGATTGTATCTGATAATCATTTGTTCATCCATTGAGATGTCTTAAGATGGCAAAGTTAGAGGTCCAACCTAACAGCCGACTGGGTATGAATAATTCTACTACTAATAAGGGGTTCTTATCTTCTGCTAAGCATCAAGAGTCTTATTTCAGTTCTTTCATAATTCTTCCTTCCGATGATACCGTCCTAGATTGAAGTTTTGACAAAGGCTTCATTCTTGTCTGTTGAATTCTGATGTGACTGTAGGTTAGAACATCTACAAACCATGTCAACTGTCAAGAATGTAATTCTACTAGATTGTTTGTTTGTTTGTTGTGGCAACAACAACAAACATTTCACTGTTATGCGAAAAATTAGAAACTAAGGAGTCAAGAATAGCTTAGTATTAAGTGTTTTTTTTTTTTTTACCAAAGAACTTGACCGCAATCCATGAAAAGTTTTGTTGATTACAATGGAAACCCAATTTGAACACCTCCCACGAATCATTTGTCTTCTATAGACAATTCTGCTATACTATGAGATCTGATTTAGTCATGTACGATAAATTTCTTTCAGCTCTCATGTCACAGTAAGTCTATCCAATCAAATCCAATCTTTATGAAGTCTGCTTATGTGCCCTTTTCTGCCTGGAGAATTACCCATGTCCATTTTCTTGAGAATGCTACATTATAATAGTAGAGAAGAACATGAAACTACATTGAGTTGGCTTAATGGTAAAAAGGGGTCATGCTAATAATAAAGGACTTTGAGGAAATGAGTTCAAACCATAGTGGCCACTTAGATTTAGTATCTTACCAGTCAACTTTGTTGTTACACGTAGTAGGATCAAGTGGCTATTTCTGTAAGAATAGTAAAGGTGTGTGCACAAACTGTCGAAGACACTCACAAATATTTGAAACATTTCATTATTTATTTATTATTATTTTTTTTAGGATAAGAAAATTTTCATTCATGAAATGAAATTACAAAAGGTCATTCTTTGGCATCGGGAACCCATTTACCAATTTAGAGGATCGTGTGATCTAGAAATCCATTAAAAGTCATTCCTAGGATGTATCTCATTCGGCTGAGTTATTTTTTACACTCTGAAATACATACATGTACTTTTAGGAAAAAAAACACCTTTTTTGTCCCTAAATTTTGAGGCTAGTTTCCATTTGGTCCTAGGTTTCAAAATGCTACACTTTTATTTCTTAAGTTTTGAGTTTAATTTCAAATTAGTTCTTAGGTTCCAAAATGCTACAATTTTAACCTTGAGATTTGAATTTTGTTTTAATTTGACTTTGGTCCTTAGGTTTCAAAATTCACACTTTTAATCTCAAATTTTTTAGATTAAATACTCACTTTTAGTTTTTGGTATTAATATCTATTAATTAATTTAAAATAATTATGTAGTGAAACATAAATATTTATAAATTATTTATAATTATTTTAGTTGTTTTAAATTAATAATAGACCTCAACACTAAAGATTAAAAATGAGTATGTTGGAATGCCTTGAATCTGTTATATAACACTTCAAATGACCAAGTACAGAGGTTTCGCTGACACTAAAGCCTAATTAGAATTAGTATCTGACATATATTTAATTATTTAATTTTTTTCCTTTTTCACTTAGGGTTTAGAAAAGTGTATTATATAAACTCTCTAATCCTAGAGGGGTTATTATTCATGTTGTGTAACTTTTTCTCTAATAAAATTGTTCCCTCTATGTCCGTGGACGTAGTTAACACACGGTTAATAAACCATGTAAATCCATGTGTCGATTCTCTATTCTTTTTTACGATTTTTGTATTCTTTAATTGTCGATTTTTATAACAAAACGTTTAGTGAAAAATTGAGGTTAAAAGTGTAGATCTTGAAACCTAGGGATGAAATTGAAACCAAGCACAAATCTTAAGAATAAAGAACAAATTCTAGAACTTCCTTTTTAAAAAGACCACAAATTCTTTCAACACATTTTCAGAAAAATGTTAATTCTAAACCCGTGATGGTAAAGAAAGAGTTATAATAAAGGAGAGTTCAACATTTAGCAGTGAATTGAAAATGAAGGGAAAGATTGTTGATTGTTGCATTATTTCTCTGTTAAGGCTAATTTGAGGAGAAAGGGTTAATTGTTGTTTTTGCCTTTGTAGCTCATCATCATTATTTAAGCTCCTACAGGTCTTGGGATGAATATCAATCGGAACATTGGACAATCAACATCACGGGTTTTGGGCACAAACGATGCCGTAAACCAACCTATTAGTTTTGGTTGGTAGAGGTTGGTGGTTTTGGAAGGCTTTATGAAACCCACCGACCGCCTACACCATTGGTCAAGGCCAAAACCGAAGGAGTGAGTGGAGGTGCTATAGCTTCCAGTGAAGAGGGAGACAAACAAGCTTAGCTTGAGGCCATAGAATTAACTTAACTTTCTTTGTGGCCTTCCCTTTCCAAACTTGAAACGCTATGGTGTTTGTTTAATTTAAAATGGGACTTGTTCAGATGAGATGTGACAGATTTACAACATAAAACAAACACCTGAAGTATCCTTCGTCCAAACTAGGCCATCCTCATTTGATTAAGGGATAATGTATTCCAGGATAATAGGACAATCTAATCCACTCATCCACCTCCCTGTCAAATAGCTCTGCTCAGCCAGATCCCAGGCTTTATGATATCATTCTGACATTCTGTAACTGTCTTTGATTACAAGATGTTGCTACCATTTTCCAGCTTGAGCCTAATCCCTTCTTTTAGAGTGATTTTTGCACCGAGCTATTAGAAGGCCAACAACAGTCGGAAGATATTAATTTGGAGGGACACGATTATTGTAAACCAACCCCATTAACAAATTCGATGGGAACTAATAATGATCATCCCTCAAGGCTCAACGGGTACTTCTTTGTGAGCAACTACCCAATGGTTTTCAAAACAATTTTGAGATGGACGCTTTGTTTTTCATTAATTAATTACAAATTCCAAGCAAGACCTCCAAGATCCTACGGAAGAGAGAGGCTCATTTTCAAACGACCAAGTAGCTAACTCTCTAACAATTAGGACCCTCCTGTGGATGAAAGATGAAATCAGGACAACCTTCACCACTTTTTTACTATATGTGTTGGGAATGCGACCAAAATCCCACATTGGTTAAATAAAGAGATGATCATGGGGTTATAAGGGAAGACAACTATCTCAATGGTATGAGGCCTTAAGTTAATAATAAATTCGGGTTGGCATACAACCAACCCTACCTGGTTTTTTGAGCACCCTTAATGAGAAGTATTTGGTGTATGTTTGAGATTTATTTTGAAAATGTGAAAATCATTATTGTTATGTTTAAAATTACTTTGAAACTTGCCTTTAATCACTCCCAAATACGTCCTTTAAATCAAGAACTGAACTTTTGATTTTGTGAATGGACTTAGAAGTTGATGAATGCTGATCTGCCATAACTACATTTCCTTGTGTTAAATTTTAGTTTCACATTGGTTCTAACTCAGGAATTACTAAGCATTATGTTGTCTGGATGTTACAGGTTTTACCTTATTCCTCGGTTTTATAATCGATCGCATGCACTATTATTTTCAAAAGCTTATTGGATTAAGAGTGAACATTGGAACTTCAAAAGAGGAAGTACAAAGGCTACAAAAAGAGAAAACAGAGCTAGCACAAAAGGAAGAGAAATGTTCAAAGCAAATAAAGGAGCTGCGAGAAGAAATATCAGTTTTGACAGAAAACTTGAAGAAACTAAAGCAGGAATGTGAAGAAAAAGATAAGAGGATTGAAACTGCTGATGCCCATGTAACTTCTCTCCAGAAACAAGCTGCCGATCTACTTCTCGAATATGATCGTCTTCTTGAAGACAACCAAAATCTTCAAAATCAAACACTAGGAGGATACAAAAAGTGAGGAATTTTGCAGGATAATTTTTCACTTAAATGGAATAGATAAGGGGCAACTGGCATTAGCATCCCTTGTTTCTTGAAAATGAGTTTAATTGAGATTGGGAAAGAAAAAAGGAAAAAAAGCGAAATGGAGATTGAAGAGATTCTATTGATTGATGTCTTCGTTCAAGAGTTTTTTGATTCTCATGATTCTAAGGAACCTCAAATTTGCCATCTTTGGTGCCTTCTTAAATGGAAATGCCAACTTTTACTCCCATTTTCTTCACTTTGAACAGAATGAGTAATACAAATGAACGAAAAAGATGGCCTCTTTGTTGCATTATTTCGGAATTAAGGCAAAATTGAAACATCCATTGAACATTAGTCGAAACATACATCACTCAACATTAAACTTTAAGGGCTTCATTCAATCAAAGAATGGTACTTATATACAACAAAAAGAATGATTAGGTACATATTAGGTACATATAAACATCTAAACTAGGTTAGCATATCCCTAGCACTTCCATCATCTATCCCATTCTAATATTTGTTTATTGCAAACTATAAACTACTCTAAAAATGTAAACTTATACACATTTCACCATAACGGTTACTGCAAATCAAACAAATTAAAATGGAATATTGTACATCATTTGAACTTAATTTTGTATATTTATCGCTTCACAAGACATAGTTCTCATGTTATTAGTGGTCACTTCAAGCACGTAAAGCACGCCACAAATACTCTAGTTGATGATAATCACAAGCACACAATGCATACCATTAGTATCTTAGTCGGTGTTCATCTCAAGAATGCAAATCACATCTCATTAAATCCTTGGTTGGTAGTCATGTTTGGCACCCAAAGCTCGATCTCATCGCCAGCCATTTCAGGCAAGCAAGACACAATATCACAGGTACCCCGCTTCATCTCAGGTCTCCACAACACATCACTAGTGCCTTGCTTGGTGGTCAAATCTGACACCCAACAATCCATCTCATTGTTAGTCATTTTAGGCAAACAAGACAAAATATCATAGGTATCCTGGTTCATCTCGGGCACCCATAACGCATCATTAGTGCCTTGCTTGGTGGTCAGTTCCGACACCCAAAACTTAATCTCGTCATTAGTCAATTTAGGCAAACAAGACAACACAATATCATTGGTATCCTCGTTCATCTTAGATGTGTGAGGCACATTAGTAGTTTCTTGGTTCGTCGTCATATCTGGTACCCAAAGCTCAATCTCATCATTAGTAAACGCAGGAATCCAAGACACACTATTTGTACTCTGATTCATCTCAGGTGTGCCAAGCACATCATTATGTTCTGGTTGGTGGTCAAATATGGTTTCCAATGTTGAATTTCATCATTAGTCATCTTAGACAAGTAAGACAAAATATCACTGGTACCTTGGTTCATCTTAGGCTCCCATAACACATCATCGGTGCCTTGGTTGGTTGTCTTATCTAACATCTGAACTCCAGTCTCATCATTCATCATGTGAGGCTTGTAAAGCACATCATTGGTGCGGAAGTTTGTGGTCGTATCTGACACCCGCGGTTCATTCTCGTCATTCGTCATCTGAGGCTTGCAAGGCACATCGATGGTACCTTGACTAGTGGTCATATCTAACACTCGTAGTTCAGTCTCATCATTTGCCATTCGAGGGTTATAGTCACTAATACCTTGATTGGTGGTCATCTGAGGGTCGCAAGGTAGGTTGGATACTGTCGTAGTGGCCATAACTCTTTGCTTTTCCGACATCTTAAAAATACATCTTTTATTTACTTTTCGTTTAGGACTTTTTCCATTATTATTATTATTATTATTCTCGGCCACATCATTATTAATCATAGGTGCCATGACTCTCTTTTTCATGGATTGAAGTTTAGATGAGCATTTATTATTGAATAATGCTTTTCGTTTGGGTCTTTCATTTTTCCATAGGCGACACAAAACATAGTTCGAATCGGAACAATTAGGCTTGACAAAACTATCATGCAAACTGTACTCATGCTTGATCCACTCACTATGATGTTCCAGCAAATGAGGATTTTCGTATCTAAAACGCTTGCAATAGCCAATGATTTGATCATCTCGACCCGTAGGATAAATAAGGGCGGCTGAATTCTCGCCGCTCCAAGTGCCATTGGCCAAGCCAATCTTGCGGTTTATATGTGAAGATATATGTCCAGACTTGGAGTCTGGAGGCATACTCCCTTTTCCTGATGATCTTTGGGTCAGGTTGGATCCATTTCTAGGTCAAGAAGAAAAAAAGATCTTGACCATCGACGCCTTGGTATGAAGTCCAAATATCCCAAGGGTCGATAAGGCCGTAGAGATCGCAGTCGAAAACAACGGCTTGAGAATATGGGAATCCATGAATCTTGTTGAAAAGGTAATGTCGAACAAGAATCTCATCAGTGGGCATGAACCTGAACCCAATCGGTAATATCTTCTGTAGTAATGAATGATCCATTATCGGAGAGCATGGAATCCCCAAAACCTCCATTGTTGCCATTCTCAAAACTCAAACTCGATCAATCTTTAGATGTAATGAAAGCCCTTTCGATTTTGATCAAAACCCCTTTTTATACCTTTCTTTTTAACTTTATCTTTCCAAACTAAATCAGGATATTATTCTGGCGTGCACCTTTTTTTTCCTTTTAAATTTTCCAACCCCCAAATTTAATTCTCATCTCGTTAATTAAAATCTTCAAGCTTTTCAATTAAATACTAAAATTCTCATTATTGTTTTTTTTAAGAATTTTTTTTACCCCCAAAAAAATCCAATTTAAATCCTTAAGTATCAATTTAAACCCTAAATACATGTTTGATACATGGTATGAAAATAAAATTTTGATAACAAGAAATTAAAAGAAAACAAAGTTATACTTTATATTATATGTGTTTGGTAGCAGAAATTGGAAATTGGATTCTGATTTAAACAATTGTAAACTAGTTGTAGTTACCCATAGGGATGGAAACGGTTCGGTTTGGTGGTCAAATCGAACCGAACCGATTTTTTTAAAATGTGAAACCGAACCGAATCGAGCGGTTCGATTCGGTTTCAAATTCGTTTTTGACATTTTTAAACAATGTATGTTATATTCTATTTTAATTAAAAACGGTTCGGCTCGGTTTCAAATTTGGTTTTCTTCTTTAAATTAAAAGCGGTTCGGTTTTAAATTCGGTTCTACTCTTTTTTTAAATATATAAATAAAGAAATATATATATTATTTAAAAAATGGCTCGGTTCGATTTCAAATTCGATTTTCGAAAGTGAAACCAAACCAAACCGAATTAATTCAGTTTCAAAATTTCTTCAAACTGGATCGAACCACGTTTTTCGATTTCAATGAGTTTTCGATTCGGGTTTTAGAAATAGTTCGATTTTTGCGGTTTGAATGACCACCCCTAATTACCCGTTAAATAACAAATGTCGATAAATTATCATTAATTTATTTATGAACATATTTTATGTTAAAAAATTGTAATTATTGTTGGATAATATTATATAATTTTATAGGAAAAATTAAAAGGGACATTTTTAATTATAACAAATATCTAAAAATATTTACATTTTATAACAAAAAAATTCCAAAAATACAAAGTACTCTTGAAACTTTTTACTATAAAGTGTAAATACTTTTAGAATTTTTCTATTTATAAGAATTTCTCAAATTATAAAATTTAAATTTAGATCTTATGGTTTATAATTAAAATTTATCCACTATGATTTGATAAAAACTTCATAATAAATGATCTCTATGGTGATGATTGGTTAAGAGCTTTTAACAAACCACGAGACTATATATGAAGTTATATCCAACCATAGGAACTAAATTCTAAATTTTAAAATCATATCGATAACTTTATCCAAACCATAAGACCAAACTTGAAATTTTACTTAATTTAATTTATAATATACTACATAATACATATTTTAATATAAAAGAAAATATTGAATCGAGTTTAATAACATGACACACTATACTTTTTAGGGCTGTTTTTAAATATAGAAAAATAAATTAAAATATTTACAAAATATAGCAAAATTTTAGAACTATCAATAATAGACACTGTAGGGACAGAAACAGTTTGGTTCGGTTCGATTTGGTGGTCAAACCGAATCGAACCGAACCACATATATGCGGTTTGGTTCGATTTTAAATTCGGTTTTGACATTTTTAAAAAATCCATGTTATATTCTTTTTTTAATTAAAAGCGGTTTGGTTCGGTTCGGTTTTAAATTCGGTTTTGTTCTTTAAATTAAAAGCGGTTCGGTTTCAAATTCGGTTTTCGAAAGTGAAACTGAACCGAACCAAATTTTTCGATTTCACTGAGTTTTCGATTTGGTTTGGTTCGGTTTTAGAAACGGTTCGGTTTTTGCGGTTTGAATGACCACCCCTAAGACACCAATAGACTTCTATCAGTATCTATCAGCGATATTGATAGATACAATTTTATCATTTGAAATAATTTTTCCTTTTTTTTTTTTTAATATTTTCATATTTATTTAATATAAATTTGTATTTTAAATTTTAAAATTCAAATTCTAGATATCAAGAAAACATAAAAATGTTATTTTCAGAATTTAAATTGTTTGGATCACAAAATTCAAAAATAATTTTTTAAAAACAAAATTCAGGTTGTTACCAAACAACTATTCGATGAATTTAGTGAATCTGAAAAACATAAAACAAAATTTGGATTGCGAATCATATAGGTACTTAACTTTTGGTTGTATCTATAACATTAAATTTTCGTCAATATGTCGATATTTCCATCTATATTTTCACGTCAATATGTCGGTATGAGGGGTGAATCGATATTTCTATTATATTGTAGAAAAATTCACGAAATATAAGAAAATATAAGAACACTTCCAAATCGATATTTATATTATATTAAAATTATTGTTCACATTTCTATAAAATTAATACCTCAATATTTTAAATATTGATTTTACTTGTATCTAATTTAGACAATTGATTATTATATTAAAAAAAATAAGGGTATCTACATAATTTATCTTACCCTTAGTTCTTTCCGATCAAAATATCTCGACCGAAACTGATGAATTTCAACCATTTTTCAACTGAGATTCCACGTGGGGTGCATGAATCCAGGTTGGATTTCATGATTTTTGGAAAAAAGAATCCAATGTTTCCTTTTCGCTTATTTTCTTTTGTTCTTTTAATAAATTATTTATTAGTATTTTTTAGTTTTTCTTGATTAAAGAAAAGAAACATCATACTACAAATACTTTTTAAAAATTATCAATTTAAACCCCTAAACTTTAGGAATGATACAAATTCTAAACTAGTAATTGTATAATTTAAACTATGAGCTTTTGTACGTATATCAATTTACACCATCTATTACATTTTATTTGAAAAAACCTCACGTGAAATTTATAATTGCATCAGTTATCCCTTAAACTTTCATAACTAAATGAATCAATTTAGACTCTTAATTATTATAAAATCGACATGTGAAGAAATCTACACGCATTTGAAAATTAATGCATGAATGATTTTCAGAGGTAATCATAATAAAAGGTCTAAATTGATTGACTTACGAAAATTTAGAACTTTAATTGTATTAAACTAGAAATTCTAGTCAAAGTGAACTTAGCTTAGTGGTATTGACATAACCTTCGTTTCATTATTAATTTAGGAGTTTAATTTAATCTATTATTCCTATTGTTGATTTACAATTGTTATTTACCGTTGATTACATCAATATTTACCACATGAAAGATTTAAAATAATTCTTCGTTCATAGCAATGATTAATTATCAATGTCGATAGTGTCATTCAATATAACTTAGTGATAATTGACATTTACAATCTCTCAAATCTTTATACTTCATTTGTTTATATAAAGAACATGTTCTTAAAATTTATTAAACACGAACAAGGTAACCTCAAAATTACAAACAGTTATCTCAAATCTTTATACTCCCTATCCCTATCCCAAACGGTTAAGTTCTTCGCCTTGCTCAACGGTTCAGTTCTCTATCCAAGGATTTTAAACCAAGGCAGGGGTTGCAATAGGGTGATCCTCTTTTCCCTTATATTTTTAGGAAAATTACCAATTTAGTACCCGAGTTTTGAAAAATATGTATATTTTTCCTCGAACTCTTAAAACATACTTTTATAATATAGTCTTTGAGTTTTTCAGAATATGCTCATTTGGTCCCTATGTTTTCAAAATCTACATTTTTAGTCCCTAAGTTTTTAAAAATAGGTTTAAAAAGTCCCCATATTAATTCATGATTATTATTATTTTAAATTAGAAAAATATATATTTTTTTTAAAATGTTCTCTTTCTCTCTAAAATTATCTGTTGAACTTGCTTCAAACTTGCTAATACAGAAAAAAAGAAAAAGAAAAAGCAAGCTTCAAACTTGCTAATACAAGGATAATACCATATTACAATATAGAGATAAAACCTCTTCAAAATAAATAAAAGCAAACCAAATAAACATATAACTAAAAATGAATATTCAATGAAGAGAACCACACTAGAAGAATTTTGGGCTTTAAACCGATATTAAAGGACTTTAATGTTGATTTCCAACCGACATTAAAGTCCTTTAATGTCGGTTGCAACTGAAGACCAAGAATCAAATGAAACTCTCTAAACCAATATTGAAGCCAAGAATTTGTCCGTTTGATCAATTATTGTTCGTTTTTTAAATTCCGTTGCCGAATCCATTTTGTCGGTCAAGAAGTTAAAAATGACATTATATGTCTCGTGTTGGGTTAGGAAATATCCGTCATTGTTTTTTATTAAAAAGTATAAAAAAATTTGCATGGCAAGCCATCAATATTTGTCTTCTACCTATGAATTTATCTACAAACAAAAATCAATATTTCCAATCCATTACATATACTCATCAAAATATGAAATAAACACACTAATCACCAACATCTGCATAACAATAACAGACTTTCATAGAATACTTACACCAAGTCATCATTTCTCTTATTCACAAATATCAATTAGTACTAATTCCATGAATACTTAACACTAAATACCCCATGAACACAAAAATATTATACATAAATCTTCCAATAAACAGATAATGGTTAGATAAATTTGCATTCATTCTAAGCTAGCATTTACATTCTATTGAGACAAAAAAACAAGAATTACATCCTTACACAAATCGGCCAACAAAACTTGCCCATTGGGTTTGAATTACGTCAATCTCTCTTTGGGTATATGCATTTTTTGTATTGAACTACAAAGAGAAAAAAAAATTCAACATAAGTTTACGTCCATTTATTAAATTAAAGCTAGTATATAAAAAATAAATAATTTACGTACGAGGCTAGTAATGGGAGTGGTAGGATTATACACTATTTCGTGTATATACGTTTGCACATAGTACCCGCATCCTACAGAATCTAATTGACGAGGGCACTGCATATAAAGAAGTTGAAAATAATTATTCTTATGTTCGAATGAACATAAATTGTTAAAAAATGAATGCAAATTTACCTTTACAGATTTCCATTTTGGAGAAGACCCATGGTGTTGGAGATCGTGCTTGGTTTGCCATGTTTTCAATCCACTAAATAGTTTGAAAACACTAGTTAAACATAAATACTTCAATTAAGACCTAAGAAAGTTCAATTACACTTACATATTTATAACTCCATGAAAATCCTCTTGAACCTTACTTCGAAGAGAGTCCAAAACATAAACACAATTTTCTTGTAGATTGATTACAATCAATATCCAATGATAACTATAATAAGCAAAAATTCTGAAATATTAGTACGTGCATAATGCAAATTAAAAATTCTAATTGGTCTAAATTAGCCAATTTTAGTTGATTGGCTAAATTTCTAGATCGAATATCTTGACACTTCATGTGTGGCAATATTCTTGCTTGATCAATTATAAAAAAACTTCTTCGTAATATCACGACCACATTCATCCCAAAGATACCTAAACAAAGTAAAAGTTATTATTTAAACATGAAACAAAGTATACATGAGTGAATCTAGATGAGTAATACTTACGCAATATATGTCAAAATACACATGTAGCCTATTTCAACCATAGTGCAATATTGGATCAGATCATCGCGGCTTAAATAAATAAATTTGTCTCTTACAAATATATGCTCGTCCAAAGTGATACGGATTATGTCTACATCGTTCATGTTATGCATGACATTCCGTTAAAAAGTTTGATGGTACCATTGGTATCAGTATATTTGGAGGACTAGTTGAAGCTCTTAATTGTTGAATGGTCCTACCATAATCAAAGTAACAAAAATTCAAAGTAGGAAAAATAATAAATAACCAAACTCATATACTGAAAAAGAGACATACTTTTTTCTCGTCAACCATAACTACCAGTTCACAAGGCCATTTTACAAAGTTGCCCATTGCTTGATTTAAGGACTCTATTTTACCCTTCACAGGAATTGGTATAGGCAAATCTTTTCCAATGACAATGTCAATTAGAACTTTAACAGTTAAGCATGACACATCATCATCAAATGTTGTGGCTATGCAACAATATTATCTACAGTTCCTATAGTCAAGTGGCATGGTGTCCCCTTAACAAATTTAAAAGAACTTATGTCATGCATGGTTAAACACATACAATATGATTAAAATTTAAAAATCACAACAAATAAATTACCTCCAAATCTTCTTTAGGTATCTTCTCAGTATCTTCTTCTTCAGATGCACTTAGTGCAACACTTCCAACAGATGATTTGGACTGATGAGATTGTCTGTCGTGAGGTCTTTCTCTTGGCACTTTACCATGTCGAACATTTTTTTCACTAGAGCCTCCTTCAATTTCTTGGCTCATTGAGGACTTTGGTTTTACTAATTTGAAATATTGGGAATAGGAAACAAAAGCACCCATTCCTCTAACACGTCCCCAATGTTCCCCTGTACCCAATGCTTTGGTCGGAACATCTTCATCTTCATAGACTTCAACCCATTTATCCTGTAAAACATATTACAATTTTCACACAATATCTATATCATCACAAGTTTCAAAAATTATATATATGTCATCTTAAACTTTGCACAATATAAACTTACAATCTGATTGGCATATTCTCGAGTAGCTTCATCAAATTATTCATTATTTTTTCCTTTTCTAGCTTCTTTCCATAAAGTCGCCTGATAAGAAGGATCATTCGAGGTTCTACATGAACATACATATTTAATTAGCATAAACATATTAGAATAAAAGATTTATTTTAAGTCGAAAAACTTACTAATTCTTGGGCAAGATTCGCATAACCCTTCCGAAAAATGTGATGATTATATACACATTTCGCACGTCTTTCTTTTTGAAGAGGACTGATTTCCTGTACAATAAATCTAGTTGAAGCTACCTATCAAAACAATGATAATGTTGACATTTAATTTATTGTGAATGACTTACATCCAATTCTTCACTCAATCGTTCATTGAAAAACGATGTCCACTGATCTTGTTCTATATGAGAATATTGTTGGGGAGGAAATTGCAAGACCGAGGGTTCATCCTTAAATGAAAGTATGAACTTTTGAGTCAATGTTTTCTTGAAAGTCTGAAACTTCCTAGATGCAGACATGAATATGTTGGGTTTTACGTCCTAAAAACTCGCAGTTTGTAAAATAATAAACATCTTCTATAATCAATATACTTGTTATTGATTTCATAAATTGTACGAATGTTTAAATCCAATAAACTAAGACTCGTGACTATTGTATGAGTACTTGAACTTTATGTGGAGCCATAAGAGTGGATCAAGTTCGAGTAAATAGTCCAAATGATCTATGGTACATGGATAAGATTGAGTACCTTATTCTGGTAACACCATTGGATGCGGCCTACTCTGTAGTTGTTACAAAGAGTTGTAAAGTGCTACATACGATGTGATCCTAATTTATACATGTTATGACATGATGAGTAGGGGTGTCCTATGCAATGAGTTTGCATAAGATCATGACCAAGAAATAAGTCACTCTTACACTATAACGTTGTTTACTGTTTAAGACTGACTATTTTACCTTGATGACCTAGGTAACTCGATCTTAATCCTAAGCTAACTATGAATTCCTGTTATTCGGGATTGCCATTAGATTTGCATAGGTGAGGATTAGCTCAAGAGTGTCGGCTCAATAAGACTCTCATTTCAGGGGTAAGATCGGATAGATAGTTGAAGACATAGGTTGTAAGACGGAGTTCACGCCTACTCGATTTAGGGATAGGAGAAAGATTGTTCTCTCAAGTACTGAATCCAGGTCTTGAACAAGGGGCCCCACCCTCTCATTGGGCTGAAAGAGTTTGGTTTAGTGATTGGATCACAAACTAATTGTTCATTAGAAGATCAGTAGGGACTTGAGGAATAAGACGTAATCTCGGGGGTAAAATAGATATTTGATCTAGCCGTTATTACGAACAACCTGTGAAAGGTCGACTTGCTGATTATGGTTAAATCACATGGACATAATATATATCTACAATGAGGGGAGTGCAACTATGAGCTTTAGTGGAGTGACCCATTAGTAAATGGGGATTAATCTAGTCTAATGAGTTTAGCCAATTAATCTAGGATCGTTGGAGCCCATGATCTGTAGGTCCGCGAGGTCCCCCTACTAGCTCGTAATGGACTAGCACTAGTATAGCGTGATAAGTTAATTTGAATCGTTCAAATTAGAATTAAGGAAATTAGTAATTATATGAGATATAATTATATGTTTAATTTGAGAATTGAACGAAATAGGAGAATTTATATATTTAAATATGACTTAAATATATAAAGATGAATATGTGTTAAAATTAATTTAATATTTGATATTAAATTAATTAAGTTTTATTCAATAATTAATTTATGAAATTAATTAAAATTTTCAATGTTAAAATCAAAATAGATTTAATAAAATCAAAATTGGATTTTTGAGATAAAATTTGAAAATTAGAAAACAAAATACTTGAATAGAAAATGAAGATTTTCCATTATCCATGTTTGAAGTAGCTCACACATAATGCATCTTCTTGGCTTTGTCTTCTCCTAGCATGAGCTGCAACTCATACAAGTCTCTCCTTTGCATGTTGATCTGTATTATAATGAAGAGATTGATCAAACCAAGTCTCCTATGCCTAATTTTGGTCTTCAATTTTAGTTTGGTCCCCATTTAATATGACATTTACCTAACCATTAGAAAATATTTCATTTTTACATATATCAATTTACACCATCTATTACATTTTATTTGAAAAAACCTCACGTGAAACTTATAATTGCATCGGTTATACCTTTAAACTTTCATAACTAAATGAATCAATTTAGACTCTTAATTATTATAAAATCGACATTTGAAGAAATCTACACGCATTTGAAAATTAATGCATGAATGATTTTCAGAGATAATCATAATAAAAGGTCTAAATTGATCTACTTACGAAAATTTAGAAGTTTAATTGTATCAAACTAGAAATTCTAGTCAAAATGAACTAGGCTTAGTGGTATTGACAAATATTGATGACAAATATTAAACTCCTAAATTCTAGTCAAACTGATTTACAATTGTTGTTTATAGTTGATGACATCAATATTTGCCACATGAAAGATTTAAAATAATTCTCTGTTCATAGCAATGATTAAATATTAATGTCGATAGTCCCAATCAATATAATTTAGAGATAATTGATATTTACAATCTCTCAAATCTTTATACTCTACTTGTTTATACAAAGTACATATTCTTAAAATTTATTAAACACGAACGAGATAACCTCGAAATTACACCAAGAAAATAATATATATATATATATATATATATATCTCAATCGATCAACCAATCAATCTTGATTGTCAGAATATTCTCTATAACTTTTCATCTCTAAAGTAATGATCAAAGTCAAAACTCTTCTTACACCTTTTCCTTATTCGAGCGGCAACTAAGCATTGTTGCCCGTACTGATCAAAGGTTGTTGGCTACCTTTTCCAATTAAATACTAATATTTCTCTTTTATTATTATTATTTTTTTAAAAAAAGCCATATATAATTTCTAAAGTTGTTTATGCAAAAGGACAGTAATGGAAGAAGCAACAACAACGTTAAGATTTAAATGGAGTGTTAATAGTCAAATGCGTCTTTTTGTGTATTTAGCTATTTATTGTTTTCCTAAGTTTTAGGAGAAATTTTCACTTTAAAAATTTGTGAGGTTTTATGGTATTTTATGTTTTAAAGTGTTAGTTTATATTTAGTTATGTTGTTGGAGAACATGGGTTAATTAAAAATTGGACAATTATGAGAAAAATGAGAGTATTCATATGAAAAAAAAGGACATATGTATAATTTGTTTTCACCACTTTAAACAAAGTGGCCACTATATCTCGATCGAAATTCATGAATTTCAGCCATTTATTTGATCGAGATTCCACTCAGTATGCTTGAATCTAGGTCGAATTTCATGATTTCTAGAAAACAAAAATCTAATGGCTTCTTTCTTGTTTCTTTTCTTTCTTTCTTTTAATAAATCATTTTTTAGTTTTTTGGGATTAAAGAAAAAAAACATTATTCTACATATAATTTTTAGAAAAGAATAACGATGTATACCCCTAAAACTTTAGGTGTTGTATTAAATCTAAATCTTGAACTAGTAGATGTATTAATGCGAACTCTGAGATTTTATAAGTGTATCAATTTACATGACAATGCTAACCAATATTAAAGGGAGTTGGCCCACCTTACCCTGTCACTGTCGCGTATTGTCATCGCTCACTCGAATCATGCATTTTGCATTCTGATCTTTATCCCACAGTCGACTACCCTCATAATGACACATGAAAATTGTGAATTGAGTCAATCGAGATCTCACAAAGTTGTCTCCTATAAAAAAGAAGAAAAAAAAATCACATGATCGAGACATACCCAAATACGCTATAGCACCACAATAAAAATCACCAAAGCATCCAACATGCCATGCTCCCTCATCTTGATTGTCAATTCAAGTCGCAAGATCGGATTGGCTGATGGCCCTGGGAGGGATGAGAATTCAACGATCACGCCCATTCCTTCTACGGGATGAGACATGAAATCATTGGGTATTTCAAGCATTTTTTTTTAATAATACGTAAAATAGAAAAATTGAACCTCTAACTTTGAGCTTGTCAGTACAAGCACTATGTCGATTAGACTATGCTCGTTTTGACGAACATTTTAGGTACGAGAATCCCTTAATTTCTTCATTTTTCTCAATTAACTTTAAACAAATCAAAAGTATACTATACTGTACTCTATAATATATATGTACTCGAGAATCCTCATTTTCAAGAATACAATGGTTAGTAAACTATAAAAGAGTATAGCTTGGAGGAGAGTTTTGTTATGCCCAAGTGTTCGGACTCAGAACATGCAAAAGGAGAAAAATGAAGAAGAAAAGGATCCCTTCCTCAAAGAAGAAAAGGATCCCTTCCTCAAAATTATAGGGGTAATTTGAAACCAGAAAATAATTTTCAAGATATTGTCATATCTACAAAATTTCAATAGTTGAAAACATAGTTGCTAAACCAAATTCCTAATTTGCGACCCATTGCAATTTCTCAAATATATATTATATATGCTTACATTGACATTGAGAAAAAGAAAATTTCATAACTTATCCATTAAAAATTCATAACTTATTCCTCAAATATAAGTAGATCCCTTCCTCAAAGTCTAGTAAAATGGTTGAAAAGATATGGTTTACTCTTTTGGGGTTTCAAGCTTTCCAGAGAAGAATATAAATTAAGTGCTGATGAATTGTCAATGTTAGCCACATTACAATGTATCTATCTAAACCCCTAAACGACATCACAAAACTTCTAAAGATTGCTTAAAAATTGCTAAGGTCTCTTTGTGGAAGGAGATTGAGAATTTGATTCTTTACAGCACAAACTTACAGGCATGTATTCTCTATTGATTTAGTAGAAATAAAAGTACCTGCACTCTCAAAAACCGTTTAAACAGAGTGAACAACACGCATTCGGGAAGATTCGAGAAAGATCAGGATTTTGTGGTAACTGTGAACTAAAAAAACAAATACAACTGAATGTCATAAGTGAAGTGACTTCTCCTTTATATATATATTCTTCCAAGTTCTTAAGCTGGCAACTGGAGTTTTTGGTTGTTCTTCCAACTGCAGAGATTGAATGTTCAAAAAGGTAAATGTCATATAACATAATTCAAAGAAGAAACACACACTTGGATCGTATATAAGAAATCAAGGATTATTTGGAGAAAAAGATCTACGTCACCTCTGAAAATAATAATAGAAGAAGTCTGCGTAAAGTAGCGTTTGCACAAGCCCAGAAATCCAAGCTGCAATTTCACAAAGTATGTTTGTTAGGAAGTTAGCCAATTTCTCCAAGAACATTGAACAACTAACAACATATTTTCCTCTAGGTGATTGTGTGCCGCCCTTTTTGATTAAAGTGAGCAAAACAAGCTTTTCAAAATATATCTCTACGATCTAAGGGCTATGTGACAAATTTTTCAAGAAGTAAACCGTCATGGTAGAAGAATCTCCCCAATATTTTTCATTAATTCCAGATATGCTATTCTATGCTACTTTAAACATGTTGCACATCAGGCTGAACGCTCCAACTAACATTTTATTGCTATTTTAGCATACTATGGTTTCAAGGTACTGAAAGATGTCACATGACTAAAAGACGCTTTAAAATAAAATTCCAAAATCAAACTATGATGACAATAACAAAAAAAAGTTCCTTTTTCGCTATTCTCCTGCATTCAGAGCCTGATATGAAGTTTCAAAGAAATAAAATTATGTTGAACATGCTAATTATAGTTATACAGCCCATTGCATCAATTTCAGATTGACTTGCATCTGCATTTTATTATTATTATTATAATAATTGCAGAAGAAAAACCATCTCTTAGAAAATGTCTTTAATTCCAATGGGAAACTAAACATCAAACAATTCAGAATGAAAATAATCAAGAAAGCAGAGAGTTTGTGTCATATTATACAATGCCACCCGAAAGTTTCAATAATATTATCCCAAAAAATTGAACTGTGGTTACATACATCAATATTACCTTAGGATGCATCTGTCTTTTTCTTGAAATGTAATGAAACGAAGTTGCTATTTACTAACAAAATCTTGCACAAAACAAAACACCCCCAACAACTTGCCACTAAATCGCAACAAAGGGGAGAAGAAAGAGATGACTTACTTATCCAGTGTACAAAGTGAGGCTCAGTGAAGTATCGGTAGATCCAGTTGACAATGTATAAAGCTCGGTATGCACTGCATCAAGAAAAGTTTGGAATGTTTGTTTATAAAGTTCTGAGGTTGACATAAACAAGTCAAAGAGGTGGATAATAGATGGGCTAATAGAAGCTACTACGTGTTCATAAAAGAGGAAGAAGCTTTTCACAAGGTTGTCTTCACCATTTGGCTCCAGTATAACCCAAACTAAACAAAACCATCACACAGGAAACAAAATAGGTTTGTCTGTTATGGAAATATATCAAACTCTTGTTCAATTGATAATCAATCAAACCCCTTGAAAACTATCCACTTAGACAGTGCACAACTTAATTTTTACATGAATTCGGATGTTTAGTTTAGTATTCAAGTAGAAGTATGGCAGCCTTTATAAAAGAAATGTCTTGTCCTTGAAAAATCTTCGCAGCGCAAATCTTGATGGAGGAGAATCATTAGATAATTTGTATAATTTATTTAATTGTAGCTTAGTTGTCAGTTAACATTAATTTATATTTTAGAATTAATTAGTTTATTGTCTTATTTCCTTTGGGATGGACTTCCCTTGTTGCCATAGATTCAGCCAAATAAGTTCAATCCGTTGTATCAAATCTAATAAACTTGATTAGAAAATTAGAGAATTAGATCATTTCCAAACAATGGTCCATCCAGACTCTGTTTCTACTTTATTTGTGGATGTGGATTACATTCTTTGGTATAAATCAAACTGCAAGTATATAAATAATGACGCCAGCTCTAACTGAAAGAGAGTGTATAGATTGTCTGCTCTAAAATATTCCAGACTCACATGCAATTGCAGTTTATATTTTGATAGACAGTGGTCCGGTACCTCCACTACTATTTTCTAGCATGAGTAGGAAAATAGGAACGTTGTGAAGTCACTAGACACATACGAGGAACAATTAGATTTATGGTTCATGAGACAATTATCTGGGCTCCAAACCATTCAGAAGACAGACTAACAATTTTCTATTTTTCCAATTGGTTGATGTTCATTGGCACACTATCTAAAATAGTTGAGGTTCTATACCAAGAAAAGAAAAAGGGGAGATACGATGAAATTTGCTCCTACTTCATGGATTTGAACTCACAGTAGGTGTTAGACTTACATAGATGCCTACATTCAGCCACAGTGTAATTACATATAGAAAGAAAGTAAACATGAAATTGTATTCAAATTCCCAATTGTCTAGTATTTATGGTTGGAACGATTCTAAACGGCAAGTACAGATAAGAATATGAAAATAGCAATATAAGGAAAGGTGGAAATTGAACAATAGATTCAAGTGCTATCACATGATTCACATCAATGGTAGTGAAATCATACCCAAGAAGAAATACGTATTGCCCAGTCAAATTGTCGATATTCTTTGTTCGTTGTAGAAGTACAAGCTGAGGGAGGATGGCAACAGCTTCCAAGTACAAAGAAAATGTCCACATGACCTGTTCCATTTATTTACCTCAATATAGGAAAGAGATGTGCAACAAATCCTTAATTAAAACCTTAAAATTAGACTTGCCTTCTGTTGCAGGTTTTTTTTTTTTTTTCCTCTTTGAATAGTTTCAATGTGAAATGTTATAACTAAGAGAAAATCATAAAAAGAGCTAACCTCCTTGAATGTTAATTTTTCATTGATAAGTAGGGCCAAGACAAAACATGGTAAGATCAGGAAAAGATGGCGGAAAGTGTCTTGGTTCTTGTCATATGACCGACGAACAATCTTGTGACGTCTAATATACCAAACAATTGAATACGAACTTCCCAAGAATATTAACTTCATGATCGAATTATACAGAGATATGAAGTCGGTAAAGATATCCAAGTAGCGAGTCGTAAAAACAATCGCATATAGCTCTTGAGTCTTCAAAGAAACACCTACATCAAATGAAGCATATTAAAATAGAAGAAATTATAGCCAAAACCTAACCATTGAAGAGCATATAGAACAACATACATGATAAAGACCATGTCTCAAAACCCAAAAACAAGAAAGACCCTCTAAAACATTGAGATTCCAATATCCTTAACAAATATTACAAAATGTTAACATAGCCGAAATTCCACATCGTTGAATAACTCTAAGCCTTCATTGTGTGATATGTATGTTGGGACTATCATCATATTAGACAAAAACTTCCCTTTTGCAATTCTTAGGCAATTCTCGCACATTTCAACTCCCAGACCCAAGAATGTAATACATCAAAACGGAACAAATCTTCTCAGAACCTACAAATCCAAGACATCTAAAACGAAAAGCTCCAATGGGTATCCATACGACATTCCAAATACAACGAATACAAAAGCACTCTGGGCAAATTCCCAAAAGAAAAGCTAATAAAACTAAAATCCAAACAAAGAAATGGCGGAGGGGAATAAAATCCATACCAGCACAGGATTTAATGGTATGGATCTTGAGAAGCAAGACGAGAACGCTTGCAAGATGGGTCATATCAGCCGCTAATCTAAAGATATTCATCTTAATAGATTAGATCTGTTTGTGAAGAATCGAAATTGGGGACCGATCTCTAAAGCTGAGCTCTCAATGGAATCCTTCTGGGCTGAGATTGATGGAACTTCAACCTCAGAAATCGGAAAAAATGGTGTAGAGAAGCTTCCCGATTGCCGTTTTCAGTTGTTCCTCCCCCCACTTTACCCACGACGCATCAAAGTTATTCTTATTTACCGCATAATTAACATTTGCCGTATGCGGTAACGGTGGTTTCGAAAAATGGCGTTCATATATTGTTTTTGAAAAATAGCTTCCCTTTTTTGAAAAATAGTCTTGAAATTTGAGTTTTGAGTACGAACTATGCTGGCAATAAAGTTAAAACTTTTTTAAAACAATCTGTCACTCAGTTTCATCCATAATTTACATAATTTAATTAATTAATGAGTCATTTCTAATTTAAGAAGAATGATAGAGGCAAAATAAAAGGATTGAACATAGAAGAGAGGATTGAATGTATGTGAATATAACAAATCCTATAAATGAAATTATATGAGATATTTTAATATTTTAACATTTTAACATTTTCTTAGGTTTTCGAGATTTTCATATTAATGTCATATTTTTCTACATTTTCATCCCTTCTTTTTTTTTTCATACATGTGTATGTATATATATATATCACTCTTCTATTTTATAAATTAAATAAATACTATCAATCATATAAACTCGAAACCCCATATTCGTTATATGAAATTAACCTCTCTCACAAATGGTATAAAAAACATACTTTGATGAGGAATGTGTAGGAGAAGATTTTTTAACATGTTTCACAAATTGTATCCGAACATACTATGATCCCAACTCACCCTTCCAATTTGCTTCAAAAGCTTGTTGCAAATTATGGAAAATTCCACAACTACATCGAAATGCAAATATATACGAGATATAGTAAAAAAAAAAAAATGAAAAAGAAAAAAACAAAATTAATAAAATAAATCCGCTATGAAATTTAGAAAGAAAACAAAATAAAGAATGTGATTGTTTCAAACTATTTACATAAATAATAAAAATAAAAATAAAAAAAATACTGATAGACTTCTATCAGCGTCTATCACATAATATCAATGATAGATTTCAATTTGTTTGATAGATTTCCATCAGTGATAGACACTGATAGACTTCCATCAGTTTCTATAAAAGAAGATTAAATTTTGTTATTTTGTGTAAATAATTTTTTTTTATTTTTCTATTTTTAAAAATTCCAAGAATTAATATATATTATATAATATATACTATGAATATCATATATTTTTACTTTGCAAAAAAAAAAAAAAAAAAGCAGCCATAATATCTCATCCCAATATTGCATACGGGTCGAGTAGGATGGGAAAACGGGGGAAACTATTTAAATAAGGGAGATTTTGTCTTCGGATAAATTTTATAAACTAAATAATATAGAGTTTAAAGAAGGAAACTAAATTGAAAATAAATAGATAAAAATTTCTATCATAAATCGAACTCAATAAGCTTCTTCTTCCTCTTTTCATAAATATATTCGTAATGCCTTTCGTATCTGTTGTGTACGTCTGTCGAGGTCTCCAATGCATCAACGGCGACGATCAATCGCTCAAAATCGGTTATGGGCATAGAAAACGTCTGATCTCCCGATCACCATTCAGGAAACTTCCGTACAAGATCATGAGAGAAGCTTGTTTTCATTGGGAGAAATTAAGTTCCCTATCCCTCTTCCTTTACGAAAACTCTGAGAAATTAACTTATGCCTTGAAGCATAAATCAATCACATCGAACTAGTCTGAAGGGTGAATAATGATGATGATGGTGAAAGAACTAGAAGCGACGACGGTGATGTCATGGAAGGAGATGTTAGGTGAAAATTTAACTTTAAAAAACAAGAGGGAACCAACCCTTGGTTGGAGAATCTCACATTGGAAAATTTGGTTTTTGAAGTCTCCCTTATGTACTCCAATCTCGAGTTTTGGGTTTGGGTCCCAAGGGGTACCAATGTTTTGGAGGGAGTGAGGAGATAGACCAATGTGGGTTCAAAGACACAACTCATTTTCACTTCATTCCATTTTTCCTCTCCTAACTCTTCCATTTTAGATTTTCGAGCAGTGGGTTAGAAATGGTGCGTATTCCGATTAGTAATGGTGCATTTCCAATTGCTCTTTGCTTGATCGTCGTTCCTTGACCGATTATTGTTCGTGAAGAAAATCGGAAGCGATGATTTTCATGAGCAGCAGAACAAGACAATTCGAAATTATAATCATGAATGAACATATATTTACAGTCGACTTCGAAACAAATGGTTATACAATTACAAAGCAGAAATTACAGCATGTACAATACAAAAGAACAGAGATCAAACTTTACGCACATATGAGGATGCATCTCCACGCTCCGATGCGCACGAACGCTCGAACAACAGCGACCTCGAACGTTCGATCTACACGACTGCAACACAGCAACGAACACTTCGCGCTCGTCCTCAACGATCTCCTCTATCACGAACAAGGTGACCTTGGTATTCTCGGTGCGAGAATCCAGATGGTGGGCTCTGTTCGGACTTAGTATGAGGCAGACGAACGGAGGAAACAACGATCGCGTACACGACTTGGCAAGTAAGAGATGGCGGAGACCTATCGTATAGGTCGATGCCCAATCGTTTAGATAAATCAATGCGATCGTCTAGCAAAAGCTATGCAATCGTTTAGTCTATCGTTTAGCTCGGCCTGTCGCCTACAGACTCTACACGATCATTTACCTTGGGCTAGCGATCGTTTAGCATAGCTATGCGATCGTTTAGTAAATATTGCATGATCGTTTAGCTCGCACCTGTATGATTGTTTAGTAAATCTAAATTTACTTGACGACTTTGTGAGTTTCTTTTTCGCGAGAGAAAACTCAAAAAAATTTCAAATGTTTGTAAAAACATCTTTTCAAAATAGGAAAACCATTTTCCTTTGAAACTCACGGTTACCATGATCCAATAACTACCCACTACTTTGGTTATTTAAAAGAAAAAATATTAATTATCCAATAATTAATATTATTATAAATATAAATGATAACCAACTTATCATACTACAATTTTATAACCTATAGTTTTAATATTTCATCTCATGAAACATATAACCATAGTTCTTTTTCTATTCCATGGTACTTAATGTAAATCTCATTTACATCAATCATCCACTCATACCGATTATTCATATATAATCAAAATACCTCTTGACAATTTGAACATTCAAATCAACACCAAGAACTGATCCTCAACAGAATCCAAGCTACAAAGGAGACCTCAATGGACCTGTAACTCCGAAGCTCCAATGGTGTGTGAATAACTGACTAAATTCTTTAATCACGGGATATACCATCCCGTTAACTGTCAGGCATTCCACTAAAGACCGACAACTGAACTTTCCTTACTACAGATATATTATTTGTCCATTTTAACCAATCAAAAGTGCGACAACCCTTCACAGATCGCTCGTAAGTACAGCTGGGCCAATAACCGTTATGGCCCCTATAGTTACATCTATCTCCTTAAGTACCACTAATCCTCCTAATGAACATAAGTCATAGTCTTACTGTGACTGAGTCTTCTCTTCTAAAGAGAAGTTGTGGCCACTATGTTCAAGCCCGAATCAACTTTAAGGGAGCAATCTCTTTACTTATCCCTGCTTTGGGAAAGGAGTAAATTCCATATTGTGGATTGAGTTTCCAGCTTCCAGATCAGACAAGTCCCCAAAAGGTAGGCATGTTGAGTTGGCAATCTGGCCACTCTTACCCATACTAATCAAAGGACCGCCTCAAAGGCAGGAGTTCCCAAAAACATTCGGGATTGAGGTCATGTCACCTATGGTGTTTTAGATGAGATGCAAGTCTCTAGTATCAACGGCGTTATGTACAAGAGTCTAGTCATCTCGTGGTCCAGTCTTATACAAACTCTTTGTATAGGACACCCCCGCTCCACGTCTCTACACGAATGGTCAGGATCTATCATCTATAGTAGTTTACAACACTTGCAAACCTCTACAAAGCAGGTCGTATCCGTAGTGTCATCAGGATCAAGTATCCCACCTTAATCCTTATACTACAGACCTATTTAGGTTATTACTTAAGGCATGATCCACTTGTATATCACAAATATATGCTTAAGTTCACATAAGATAACCAATGAGTTTTGTTTATTGGATATGAATAAAGGCCAGAACTAAATAATAATAATTTTATTCATCGAACAATGTGTATCTTTACGAAACAACAAGACTCCGAGAGAATTAGGACACTAATCCCAACAATTCGTCATTCTGAGGGTCCTGCCATTTCCAACAATTTTAAGACGGTTTCCGCCACAACATCAATAGCCTTCAGTAGCAACAATGACATTATGATATCTGACCTCAACCGTCCATTCCGATTCAAAGGAGAAAACTTCAAACGGTGGAAGCAAAAGATGTTGTTCTTTCTCACTGTCAAAATAGTTGCCGAAACTTATACCATAGCCAAGTCAATCGTACCTTTAGAAGAACCAACTGAACAACAGATAAATTAAGTTGCTGACTAGGAGGAGAAAGACTTTCTTTGTAAGAATTTTATTTTAAATGGTTTGACTTATGATCTGTATGACTACTACAGTACAATGAAGACATCAAAGGAGGTATGGGATGCCCTGCAAAAGAAGTACGAAAATGAGGAGGTTGGGTCGAAGAAATATGTTGTTAGCCGTTATCTCAAGTTCCAGATGACGGATGATAAATCCATGGAGGCCCAATCCCATGAACTCTAGAAGATAGCCCAGAGATAATTACTGAAGGTATGCATTTAGACTAACAATTCCAAGTTGTTGTTATTATTAATAAACTGCCCCTTTTATGGAAGGAATTTAAGAACATTTTGAGGCATAAGACCAAGAAGTTCTCCTTAGAGAGTCTTATAACCCAGCTAAGGATCAACGAGGAAGCTTGGAAGCAGGACCAGAGGGAGGAGGTGAATGCAATACCTGGGAAACCTGCCTCTGTCGTGGTAAAACCTGACAAAAAATCTAAGGGAACAAAGAAGAACGGTCAGAACCGTGGCTCCAGCAACCAGAACCAATAGAAAAAACAGAAGCCCATTTTATGAGAAAGGTACAGTTCCTCTGCTTTAATTGTAATAAACCTAGGCACATGACTAGGAACTATAGGAACATACGTCATCCTGCTGGTCGGGCGAACCTAACAGAAGAACCGTTAGTCGTCATGATCACATAAGTAAATGCGATCGGTGGTAGTGAAGGATAGTAGATAGACACTGGTGCTACGCGCCATGTCTGTCACGACCTTAGTCTATTTAAAACTTATACTAAAACTAAAGATAAGAATATTCCGTTGGGAGATTACCACTCCACGAAAGTTGTTGGAACCGGCAAGGTGAAACTGAAGTTTACCTCTGAGAAGACCCTCACGTTGAAGGACATTCTGCACACTCCGGAGATAAGAAAGAATTTGGTTTCGGGCTATCTCCTCAACAAAGCCGAGTTTACTTAAACTATAGGGGCAGACTTATATATCCTTACCAAAAATAATGTATTTGTAGGGAAATAGTATGCAACTGAGGGAATGTTCAAATTAAATTTAGATCTTAATAAAATTAAATCTTCTGTGTATATGTTGTGTTCTATGAATATTTGGCATGTTAGACTCTGTCATGTGAATAAGAATTTAATTAGTAACATGATTAGGCTGGAAATGATACCTAAGTTATCCACGAATGATTTTGATAAATGCGAATATTGAAGTCAGGCTAAAATTACTAAAACTCTGCATAAATCTGCATTTAGGAATTCTAAATCTATAGATTTGATTCATTCTGATGTTTGAATTTGATGGCATCTTGACTAGGAACAGTAAAAGATATTTCATTACCTTTATTGATGACTACTCTGATTTTACTTTTGTATATTTGCTGAAAAACAAAAGTGATGCTTTTGATGCCTTCAAACTTTGTGTTTCTGAAATAGAGAATCAGTTTAATAGAAAGGTTAAAGACTTCGTAGTGATAGAGGAACCGAGTACGACTCGAACAACTTTAATGATTTCTTTAACTTACATGGAACAATACACAAAAATACCACACCTTATTCTCCTAAAATGAACGTAAAAGCCAAAAGGAAAAGTAGAACTTTAGCTGAGCTAGTAGTTACTATTTTACTTAGTTCAGAAGCCTTACTGTGTATTATGTCCTAAATAGAATCCTAAAGTCTAATAACAAAACTCCACCTTACGAAATTCTCAAGAATAAGAAACCAATCTTGTCCTACTTTAGAACATAGGGTTGTCTAGTCTTTGTAAGGATTCCAGACCCAAAAAGGAGAAAGTTGGCTAGTAGAGCTTACGAGTGTGTCTTTATAGGTTATGCCTTAAATAGTAAAGCCTATAAGTTCTATGATCTAGTGAACCAAGTGATCATTGAGTCAAATAATGTCGACTTGGGGGCTCTGGATCAAGTGGTATAACCTTAGTTGGAAATCCTAACCCTAGAGAGGAAACTGACCCAAAACTTAGAAGAAGCAAAAGATCTAGAACCCCCAAAGATTTCTTAAATGACTTCCTGACCTACAATGTAGAAGAAGACCCTAAAGATCTGAGATTTGCCTTGTCCTCAGTAGATGCTAACCTATGGTAAGAAGCCATAAATGATGAGATGGATTCACTTGAGTCAAATAGGACTTGGCACTTAGTAGATCCACCCTTAGGTTGTAAGGTGATAGGGTGCAAATGGATCTTAAGAAGGAAACTTAGATCTGACGGGATTGTCGACAAATTTAAAGCTAGGTTAGTAGCAAAGGGCTTTAGACAGAGAAAACGTAGATTTCTTTGACACCTTCTCCTCTGTCACTAGAATTACCCCAATCCGTGTCCTGTTCTCTCTTGCTGCCCTTTATAACCTCGTAGTACATCAGATGGATGTAAAAATCGCTTTCCTAAACGGTGAACTTGAAGAAGAGATTTACATGGAACAACCTGAGGGTTTTGTTGTCCATGGTCAAGAAAATAAAGTGTGTAAATTAGACAAATCTCTTTATAGACTAAAACAAGCTCCTCGGCAATGGCATGAAAAAATTGATTACCTTATCCTATCTAAAGGTTTCAAGGTTAATGAAAGTGACAAATGCATCTACTATAAGTTTGATGATAACCTCTGCACTATCTTATGTCTATATGTAGATAATTTATTGATCTTTGGGTCGAACTTGCACGTTATAAATGATGTGAAATCAATATTGATTGCAAACTTCGACATGAAAGATTTAAGAGAGGTAGTGTAATCTTAGGCATAAAAATAAATAGATCTAAAAAGGGAATTTCTTTGGATCAGTCTCACTATATAGAAAAGATTCTAAAGAAATATAATTACTTTGATTGTAAACCAGCCTGTACTTCTTATGATCCTAGTGTCAAGTTGTTCAAGAACACTGGTGACAGTGTTAATCAATCTGAGTATGCGAGCATCATAGGCAGTCTAGATACGCTACTGACTGCACTAGGCCTGACATAGCTTATGCTGTAGGACTACTTTACAGGTTTACAAGCAGACCTAGTAAAAAGCATTGGAATATTGTAGAAAAGGTAATGAGATACTTGAAGAGAACCCAAAACTTAGGATTACATTATCAAAAGTTTCCCGTTGTCCTGGAAGGGTTTAGTGATGCTGACTGGAACTCTCTTTCGGATGATTCAAAAGCTACAAGTGGCTATATCTTTAATATAGTTAGCGGAGTTGTCTCTTGGAAGTCCAAGAAACAGACTATTTTAGCCCAATCTACGATGGAGTCAGAAATGATAGCATTAGCGACAACTAGTGAAGAAGCAGGCTGGCTTAGAAGTCTGCTATCAGAGATTCCCTTATGAGAAAAGCCGGTACTAGCCATATTGATCCATTGCAATAGTACTACAACAATCGCAAAAGTTCATAACTGTTACTACAACGGAAAAGGATGACAAATACTGTTGGATTTTATGTCCTAAAAGTCGTAGTTTGTAAATTAATAAACATATTCTGTTTTGTTTTTCGATAAAACTGTTATTAAAATTGTAATCTTGAATCCAATAAACTAAGATCCTGAGGCTATTTAATGTCGTTTGAACTTTATGTAGTGACACAAATGTGGATTAAGTTCAAATATATAGCCAAAATGGTCTATAGTATATGAATAAGGTTGAGCGCCTTATTCTTGGGACACCATGGATGCCATTTTGTAGTTAGTACAAATGATGTGATCCTAAATCGTTCATGTGGAGACATGAAAGTGGAGGCATCCTATGTTTACATAAGATTGAACCATGAAATAGTCACTTTTTAAGTTCTAAACGCCGTTTTATGTATAAAACTGACTATTTTGTTAATTGATGTTCTAGGTAACTTAATATTAATCTTAAGCTAACTATGAACTCCTGTTCACTCGGAATTATCCTTAGATCTGCATAGGTAAGGGCAGCTCATTATCGCTGGCCCAATAAGTCTCCCATTTTAGGGGTAAAATCAGGTGGATAGCTGGGAACATAGGGTACAAGATGGAATTCACTCCTACCCGTTATAGGGATAGTAGATAGGTTGTTCCCTTGAGTACNATAGCTGGGAACATAGGGTACAAGATGGAATTCACTCCTACCCGTTATAGGGATAGTAGATAGGTTGTTCCCTTGAGTACTGAATCCAGGTCTTGAACAAGGGGCCCCACCCTCTCCTTGGCCCGAAAGGGGTTCGGTTTATAGGTTGGACCTTAAACTAATTGTTCATTAGAAGATCGGTGGAACTTAAAGAACAAGATGTAGTCTTGGGGGGTAAAACGATTTTTATGACCCAGCCGAGATTACGAACAATTTGTGAAGGATTAGCTTACTAGTCATGGTTATATCATATGGACACAAATATATCTATAGTGAGAGGAGTGCAACTACGGGACTATAGTGGAATGACTCGTGAGTTAATGAATGTTGATTAGCTCCGTCTAAAGAGTTTAGCCAGCTAATCTCGTATCGTTGGAGCCCATAATCTATAGGTCCATTACGTTTCCCTACTAGCTCATATGGAATAAACTTGGAACAGTATGATAGAATGATTCGAATTGTTCGAATTAGGTGAAGAGAGAAAAACTGACAAGTATATGTGATATAGTAGTCGGTTTTCAGTTTAGAGACACAGCTTTAATGATTAAATGTGATTTAAATATCAATAATATGAATACGTTCATATTCGAAAGATCGGAAATAATGGAAATGGTCAAAGATGTAAAAAGTCAAATAGTTGACTTTTGTCTTTGAAAAGTCAAACTTTGACAGACCTTATATTCAAATGTGATTTGAATTTCGAGAAAATGAATGCGGATTCATGCTCGGGAGGTCAAAATTAGTCAACATGGAAAAAATCATAAAAAGTCAAAATGTTGATTTTTCAGTCAAAGTTTGACTTTGACAAAATGACTATTTTTCCCTTTGACTAAAGTTAGTGGAAAATCCAAACTTTTGTTGGATAATTCCACTAACAAGATAGTGGGCTAGGTGTTGGCTTATAGTGGAGACATCAAGCCCACTTAGATAGTGGATTTTGAGGTATTGGGTTTTTATGAATTTGTTTCTTAGAGAAAATCGTGGCTCCCTCTAACTGATCAAAGAGATCATTTATACGAGGCGATGGGCACTTGTTCCTGATCGTCACCTTGTTCAACTACCTATAATCTATACATAACTGAGAGTACTGTCTTTCTTCTTGATAAAAATATCGACGTTTCCCAAGGTGACACACTAGATCTGATGTAACCCTTATCTACTAATTCCTGCAACTGAACTTTCAACTTCTTAAGTTCTTCTGGTACCATCCTATATGGTAACTGAGAAATAGGTGTTGTATTTGGAATTAAATCGATATTAAACTCAACTTCTCTGTCAGGTTGTAAATCTGATAACTTTTCAGGGAAAACATCCAGGAACTCTTGTACAACTGGTACATCCTCAGGTTTCAGCTTTTCGTCCTACAAAACTGTCACATGGGCTAAATAGGCTTCACATCTTTTACTTAGCAGCTTCCTAGCCTCCACTGCTGATATTAAGCTTCTTGGAAGTACTTTTTTGCTTCCTACAAATACTATCTCTTACCTACCCAAATCTCTTGAACATTATCTATTCTTAAAACAATCCATACAGTCTTAATATTTATTCGGGAAATCAATGCTCTAGGGTAACATCAACTCCATGAAATCTAAAGGAATCACTTCATAAACTATAATTATCAATAACTACCCGAGAGCCTGTAAAACTCTTATACTATTGCAACCTCTCTCACAGCATAATAATAACTACTTAAAGACATGCTCTCTACAATCTTCCTACAAGCAGTGCAACATGCTAGATAAAAATAAAGGTATAGCACCATAAGCAACTATTTGATAAATATACTGGTACATAAAGTTACTTTACCATTCATAACATAAAGAGACTCCTCTGTCTCCTGGTGGGTCACTTCGTAAAACCTGCCGTGCCACTGAGGTCGTCCTGCTCCCTTTCTCGTTTTTCTTCTCTTGAATCCCTTCCTCGGCTTCTGAGCCACTAGGCTTATCTGTCATTTGTAAAGTCATTCTCTATTTTGTTTGAACACCTCAACCTAGCTGGGGCATTCCCTCTTGAAATTTCCTGCCTGTCTACACTAGAAATATACGTTTTCCCCCCTTGTAACATGTCCCCTGATGATGCTTACCACAATTCGTACATAAGGGTTTCTTACCTGTACTAGCTACTGGCTCGGTAGAACACCCAAACCTTGATCTATCACCCATACTAACCACAAGTCTTGGCTTCTTTCTTCTTACACTATGCTGACTTGTAGCTCTCTGTCTCTTCCTAACTGCTTGACCAGAAAATAGAGGTCTAGTACTCTTACCTCTCGACTTTGCTGAAGCTCACTTTCATTCTTCCTTTGCTCCCTGACCTTTATCAATATCTATTAGGTCTTTCTCAATACCGTGATTTCTTTCTAAATCCGCCAGAATGGACTCGACACTTTCTACTAACCTTTTGGCGATACTATTAAATATTTTATCCCCTAACTGAGGATCTATTTTTATCTACGAAATCCTCGACTCCCCGTTTGAAGTCATTTCTTGATTTACCGGGTCTTTACCTTTCCATTCACTAGAATCTGGATTCCCTCGAATATCGAAACTTCTAAAGGTAGGGTCAGGGTCCCCATCTGCTGTCTGACTGCTCTGCATGCCACTTCTTCTCAGCTTCCTTTCCTAGTTATGTAGTACACATGTTAGGAACTTACGTTTGAGACCTAGACTCATGCATGAACTCTCACTTTTTTCCCAAAATCTTATGCTCTGATACCAACTTGTCACACCCCCTCCCAGATTACCCTTCTTAATCCAGAAGTGAATGTGACGATAGTAGTTACCAACCCTTTTGTGGCACTTACTGTCTAACTAACATCCTTAATCTGCTTAGATCCCTGGAATACATATATAACATTCACCAAACTAAGGAAAATTTAAAAAGAACCTCAGAACACCAGGGATCAACAACAACATAACTACATCATATTAACTCATACAGAGTTCAGCGATCCCAATATACTTTACTAGTCCCTAATATGAGCAACACATATGTACAAACATTTACAGAATAAACACCTAAAACCTCTCTTTAGACTTTGGACTTTTAACTGGAGTTCTTGAGTGGTAGAGCAGGATGACAGCTAACATCTAGGGAGATGACCACTACCTGGGAAAAGAAAAACATTTGAAAGAATGAGCTACTCGCCCAGTGAGTGACTAATAAAAACATAAATCTCATGCTTAAACTGAAAGCTAGAAAATAGAATACTATAACTAAAACATGCCAAGCAAATGTGTACATAAAACTTTTAAAACCATTGTATCTGAAAACATAGCTAAACTGATTCTCGGTTGAGAGATAATCCCTGTGGTTCAATCTCAACGTCGGATATCATGTTCAAGAAAGAACCCTTTTATTCAATCTCTCAAACATAAGCCTGGGCTGGAGTGAGAACCCTTTTGTTCAACACCTTTTAGCTAATGCTAGGAAAGAACCCTCGTGGTTCAATCTCATCGTCGAATATCATGTTTAAGAGAAAACTCTTTTATTCGATCTCTTAAATATAAGCCTTGGCAGGGTGAGAACTCTTTTGTTCAGCACCTTTCAGCCAATGCTAGGAAAGAACCCTCTGGTTCAATCTCATCGTCGGATATCATGTTTAAGAGAGAATCCTTTTTTTTTATCTCTCAAACATAAACCTGGGCTGGGGTGAGAACCTTTTTGTTCAGCACCTTTCAGCCAATGCTAGGAAAGAACCCTCGTGGTTCAATCTCATCGTCGGATATCATGTTTAAGAGAGAACCCTTTTGTTCGATCTCTCAAACATAAGCCTGAGCTGGGGTGAGAACCCTTTTATTCAGCACCTTTCAGCCAATGCTAGGAAAGAACCCTTGTGGTTCAATCCTACTGAATTGATTAACTTTCATACGTGCACGTAGAGCAAACTGGATCCTGATGTCAAGGATCATAACTGAAGCAGGGTACCACTGCTTATCACTGAACTGAGTGAATTATTTTTATACCTTCTCTATGTACTTCAGAATCAGAATCATAACATAACCGAAGCTAGGTAGTACAGCTCGGATACCTTCTCCTTGTACTTCAATATTGAGTTGAAAATACCTGATAGGAAAACATTTTCATAAAACAAGCTTACTGAAAGCTTGATCTCATAAAACATAATTTTCATAAGAATATCATTTGCTAACGCATGCTCAACAACATTAAGAGCACATATGCTTTAAAACATAATACAAATACTTGTAACTTAAACATGTCATAGAATCTTCTTTTGAAGACTTCCATGGTTCAACCATTGTATCAAAGCATATTTCATAAACTTTGTAACTAGCATGCATTTATAAACTTTAGAGAAATGCGTTGCTTGGAACTTCTTATAAAATAACCAACATAAAAGTAACTGTCAATAAAGCCTGGATTATTAAAATATTTATAAACCATTTATAAATCATTCATAGTCACTCATAGGTCCTTCAAGTTTACTTCCTTAAGGCTTAATAGGCTTCTCCAATGGGAGTTGAACCTACACATATAAGCATACTACTTAGTATTTACATTAGCCTTCCTTTTAGGTCTACTCAATAAATCAAGCTCACATGCCAAACCATCACATTGTGCCTCCTACCATTCATTTTAAGGGTCGGTCACTTAGCAAATTTGAAGGGATTGGGTGTTAAAAGAATGCACCCTTTGATCGCCCACACTTCCCACACTTAGGAAAATTTTGGAGTATCAAACTGCAGATTCAATTTCAACAATTCATAACTAAATTTCCAGAACTTATCTCAAGAAACTTCCTTCTAAAAAATTGCTTAGAATCAAGTCTGTAACATTACCTTAAAATTTTAGCTCAAATTTCTCCGTCGTTTTATCTGGAGATTCAAAAATTCATCATTGGCCCCAATTCAAGCAGCTGCCTGCTTGTTCAACAATTTTCAGTTCAAACTTAAAAAATATATAACTCGACTTTCAGGCCTCATCTTAAAAAGTTTCATTCTAAAAGTTGTTTATAACTAAGTTAACAATATTACGTCAAATTTTTAGCTAAAAAATCTTCGTGATTCGTCCTAAAGCTTTAATTCTTCACTGATGGCCTAGATTCACCCGAGAAACAAACTCTTCGTCTTTATTTTGCTCCTCTGGCCTTATTCTGGCAAGTTTTCCCTCTTGCAGTAAAGCCACAGAAAATAGACACACAGAGCTTTCAAATGTCACTAGAATTACATGAATAGCCCAAGTATTTTGTTCAAACTAATTAAATGAATTCGACCCTTTTGCTTACCACCACCAAAAATCTGGCATGAAAACTTCTTGTGCCACCTTGCCCACTAATGTGATGAAGGGCTAGGATTTAATCAATTTTCCTTTCCTAACTCCACCCATAGTGTTAATTCAGCATTACACCTCAAAGAATTGCATGACCTCATTCATATGTTCACTATGCACTCCAACGTCAAACATGACCCTCTAACATTCGGCCAGCCACCTCATGCTTGGCTTGCTACCCGATTGAAAACTACCACCCACACCTTTCCTCATCCCCAGCCCATTGCGTGAAGTTCCCATCTTAGGCAACATTTAGTGAAATTCAGCTGATCAATTCACCCTTCATCTCACTTTTATTCCACGCTAGATGCATGCTACACATCAATGGTTTCCTTCTATCTTACCATAAATTCCTAAGAACACTGATTTCATCATAGCTCATTAGATAGACAATCAACAGTTACCTACTCTTACTTAAAGTAATTAGGGTTTGGGATTTAACATAAGAAGGTTTGAATCTCAGTTCTTAATGAGATCTATACTGTGATGACAAGTGGGGTACCTAGCTACAAGAATACTCTTGATAGACTCACCTGTGTGAAATTGTGGAATCAGGGTCGCATTCCTATGGAGTTTTTTAGGCAAAACTCTCTCGAGGCATTCACCTAAATCGGGATTCACCGTCTAAGCCTTAAAGCATAGACTTTTGGTAGCTACAACCTCAATGATACCTCTATGTGAGATACTGTTAGAGATAGAGTTCAAAACGCCAAGGGTTCTCTAGTATTTTTGAATTATTGCTACACTATGTAAGGTTTTAAGTTCGTAAGACACCTTTGCTTATGCACATTGTTGGTATAGACTGCACTGCTCAAGTGAAAAATCTTTTTCTCGTTGTCTTTTTTTTATAAATTTCCAAATGGGGGATTAGTGAAGCCATCCCTTAGGTACTTCATTGGAAAATTTGGGTTTTGGAGCCTCCCTTAGGTTCAATTTGGAGTTTTGGGTTTGGGCACCCAGGGGTACCCATGTTCTGGAAGTGGAGGAGATAGACTAATGTGGGTTTGGTGTGACGTCCCACACATGCGGCACGCGCCGCGCACCGGTTTGTCCAATCGGTCGGGGCGTGGCGCGTGTGTAATGTATGATTATTATTTTAAATAAAAATATTATTATTAATTATTTATTATTTTTTAACACGCCAAAAAAAAAAAAAACAAAAGAAAAGGTCCTCCCTATTCGCCCAAGTCTGTTTCGTCAGTGCAAGCGATTCGTCCGTGCACGTTCTGAGGCTCACCACCTATTTCACTCCCTACCGTTCCACGTTGAAGGCCTATAAAAGGCGTGGCCTTCAGCAGTTCAAAGACAACTCATTTTCACTTCATTCCATTTTTTCTCTCCGAACTCTTCCATTTTATATTTTCGAGCAATAGGAGGGTGTGTTTTTCGGTCAGTAACGGTGCATTTACGATCGGATTTTCCTTGGTTGTTTTATCCTGAGGACGACGTGGCAATTTTTAGACTTGCCTGCACACTTGGGAAGAGCCGCGAAACGTCTTTAATAAAACGAGCTCCACGACTCAGCCTATAACGAGTCTCTGTTTTATAGGTTTTTGCTCTTTACTTAACCGTCGTGCCTTGACCGATTACTGTTCGTCGTTCTGAGGGTCCTACCATTTTCAACAGAAGAAGTTCTACCGAGTAAGAGGTTGAAGAAGGAGAAATTTGATTGTTGCTTTGTTTGTTATGAAGAATTGAAGGATAGATAGGGAAGAGGAAAAGGAGGTGAGTAGAATCGGGTGTGGTCATGTCTATCACAAATCTTATATTCATACTTGGGTAGAAGGAGAAACTCTGTCCTTTACGAATAATTACATAGCAGGGAAATACACTTGTTAAGGTGGGTTTGGACTATATTTTCAAGTGTTTAATTTAAAGAATAAATTATTTTATAAGAAATTTGAGTGTAAAGCATCAAGCATGAAGTAAGTATTGAGTATCATGATCGAGGATCGAGTAGAAATTTGATGCTTGCAGATATCTCCTTGGATAATGAATTGAGAATCCAGGCAGTGACTATACTATTGCAGATAATCTAAGAACTAAGCAAATCACTTGTTGGACGTGGAATTGATCCATTAACAAACTCCAATTTGTTCTTCACAATGAGACCGATGACCATGGCTTGACTCCAAGATGTGTAATTCGTTTCGTTGAGTAAATTGGAGACAAGAACAAGATTGGTGCTATCGGAATGGTGAAGAAAATAAGGGTTGGTGTATTGTTCGACAATAGTAGGATTAGGTGATATTGATTGTGGAAACAACGAATCGAAGGTAAGAGGTAGTTGGGATGTTAATATGTTTTATAAATAGAAAGCCTGAAATTATAATCTTTTTTAAAAAAATAAAATTAAAATAGTTATTATCTTGATATTTAAATTATATTCTAAAATGATGTACAAATTATATATTTCTTTTAGCAATGTGATAATTATTAAAATCAATATCAAATAGTAAATATTGTAACAAATGGTGTTTTGAAATAGTGTTGACTCTAATTAATTGGAAAATACATAATAGTATTTACTATAAAATGTGATTATTATAGTCTTAGAAGTTTTTTTTTTTTTTTTTGCCCCAAACACATCATAAATATAAAAATAGGGTCATCTTACAAAATATTTACAAACGTGTGGTCAATAAATTGTTTGCAAAAAGAGGGCAGATTTTTTGTCCTTTTAATTAAAAAAAGGGGGAGAAATTCTTTAAATGAAAAAAAAAATGAAGCTATTTGCACATATAACAAAAAACAAGATTAACCCATTTGATAAATTTAGTAAATTTTGCTATAATGTATAAATAATTGAGTCCATTTTTTATATTTAAAAATACCCTCTTTAAAAGAATTCAAAGGGCGTTTGGGACAAGAAATCTGTTACTATAGTTCTAAGTTATTATAATTGGACTATAATAATTTGTGTTTGGAGTGTAGATTATTTTAATTTGGGTTCTAATAGTATGTGTCTATGGTGTAAACTATTTTAATTCGAGAAGGAAATAGTAAACACTATAAAAAGAATTAAAAAAATTATGAATGTAAAGTAATAAAAACTGTAGTAAATAGTAAATAATATAGCAAATGAAGGTTTTGAAATAGTGTTGAGGGTAACTAATTTGAGACTACAAAATAGTATTTACGATAATAAAAAGTGGTTATAATAGTTTAAGGATAATCGTTGTCCCGAATGGCCCATCAGTCTTTCAAAAAGACTGAACTCCATAGGTCAAAAGCCACCTCAGCCAAAATCCACGGGTCAAACGACACCTCAGCAACAGGATAGAAAGAGAGGAAAATCCCACGGCAAGGCGTTGGCTACCCTTTTATTTTTCTTTATGGAATTTGTTGAAAATAATGATAATAATTATTATTTTGAAAAAAGAAAAAGCATCGCATCCACATTTGAATTTCCAAAAGCAAAGTTTGCATAAGAATAATTTTACTACTTTCTTAGTTAGATCTTTATTCAAGTAGCTAAAGAAATGACTGTTAGGGTGTGCTTGGTGCGTGATAAAAGTAGAGAGTTGAGTTGGTAATTATTATCTAGAGAGTTAAATTATCTGGAAAGTTAAATTGTCTGTGTTTGTTTGCAGAGTTGAGTTGAGTTGATAATTATTGTTTGTGTTTGTTGTGCAGAGTTGAGTTGAGTTGGGGATCTGATGCATTTTTTTATGAATGAGATTAATTATATTTTCTTCTGTTTGTTTTTTATTTCATTTTTTTGTTTTTTAGTTTTTTGTTTTGCTATTATTGATTAATTTTCAAATATACGCGTATTTTCTCAAATCATTTATGACATAAACTGGACAATCTCAATTTTTTTCTCAATTTGTAGAACATAATAGATTATTTTTCATATATTCTTTTCAAAAACTGTAATAATTCTAATTATCTTCAATCGGTAAAACATACCAACAAGATATAATTCATATTGCTGCTCAATTAATTGGTATATTGTATATTGTATGTATATATATTGAAGGTAATTATCCCAATTACTAATTGGTATATTGTATGTATATATATTGAATCTTGCTAACTTAACTTTATTATTTCACATATCATACAGTTTATTTTTATATAATATAGATAGTATATTTGGAATTGAAATTGTACATAGGATAATTACCTTTCATTTGATTGTGATGGTGAGAATGTGATGTAATATAGTAACATTTTTCATAAGATCACAAAAATAATATGAACCGACCAAACATGTGGCCGTTTCAAAAAAAAATTCACAAAATATATGTTCTTTTCGATACTTATAATATCCGTGTCATAATACAAATATAAAAATTACATATCATGACGTATGCAAAAGTTATCATTCTTTTCGACATGTCAGTTCATAGAAAGAAATGAAAATAGAATCCAAAGGTTTGACGAGAAAAAAAAAAAAAAAGATATGGATCCAAATGACAAAGATGAGGGAAGAGATAAATAAATGAAAATATATTAATTTTTAGGGTAGTTTTGAGTGGATAAAAAAGAGGGAATTTTGATTAGATAAAAAATGGGTTTTAATAACTCATGGGTTTTCTTTATGGCTTAATAAACGTGGGTAATAAATATCACCCAACCCAACAACTCATACCCATTTATCAAACACCTCCTTATAGTATTTTTTTTTTTAGTTCTGATTTATAAAGAGATAAATTAAAATATGATAAATAAAAGAAAATTTATTTTAAATGTTAGAACTGTTAAAGATAGATACATATTGTAGTCTATCATGGTCTATAGTAGCTTAAATATTTAAAAACATCCAAACAAAATTTGAAAGTGAAATAAGATTTTATTCGATTTTATAAGAAAAGACAATTGACTTTTTTCATACACGTGCAAAAAAATAATCATATATTTACATTTATCATATTTCCTTAATATTTAAAAATGCATTAAATCAACCATTTTCTTTCCTAATCATAGAAAAAACATAATGTATCTTATAAAAAGAAAACTAAATTATAATATTTAAATATTCAACAAATCACACAATAATACATTTTAAACTCTAAACTCTAAATCTTAAAAAAAAAAAAAAACCATACATACATTGAATTTAAGAAAACTAATGAAATTATTCAAAACAAAGTTCAAACTAAATATATATTTAGTTTGGAACATCATTTAAATATGTATTTTGTATGGAACCCTAAACAAAACTCAATCTAATATTTAGGTTGGCTCACTGATGGTTGAATATTTAAATATTAAACATTATAATTTAGTTTTTTTTTTTAATTTTTTTATACTGTTAGGAAAGAAAATAGTTGATTTAATATATTTTTAAGTGTTAAAGAAAAATGATAAATGTAATTATATGATTTTTTTCCATTTCGCACATGTATAAACAAATTAAATTATTTCTTTCCTATATCTTATTTTTACTTGTAGATTTTTTTTTTTTTAAATCAAACGATTACTTAGGATATTGTAGAAATTTTTTATAATAAAAAAAACAATTTAGTTTTATTTATCATAATTTATTTTTTCTATTTATAAATCAGAACTAAAAATACTATAGTAGTAATTTTTTTAGCTACTTAAATAAGGTCTAAATAAAAAAGAATAGTAAAATTATGCTAATGCAAGCTTTCGAAAATTCAAATGTGAATAGATGCTCTTTTTTTTCTTTTCTTTTTTCTTTTTTTTTTTAAAAAGTTATTATTATATTTATTTTCAACATTTTCCATAAAGAAAATAAAAGGATACCCAACGCCTTGGCGTGGGAAGAGAATAACTTTTCATCTTTTTAATTTTATTTTTCATCTCTTTCTCTGCTGCCGCTGAGGTGTCGTTTGACCAATGGAATTCAGCTGAGGTGTCGTTTGACCAATGCAATTCAGCTGAGGTGTCGTTTGACCAATGCAATTCAGCTGAGATTCAGTCTTTTAAAAAGACTGAATTTACTGAGGACGAAAATTCTGTCCTCTTTTTGCAAATAATTTCTTGACCACTCGATTTTCGCAATTATTTTTAGGATTACCCTATTTTTATACTTAATCCCCAACAAACTTCCGTTAATTTTGGAACAAATTTCAAGTTAAATGCACCTTTTTCCTAATTTATTTCAAAATTACCATTTTCTCCCCAATAGTTTAGAAAAAGGAAAAATACTTGTTGATTTTGGAATATTTCAAATTGGCCAATTAGGTTCTTGATTTTTCAAGGACCTTTAATATTAATATTGTTGTTTTCAAAACTTATTAGAGAAATATTATTGTTTTGAAAATTATTAGAGAAATATTGTTGTTTTGGGAGTTCGAGGCTAGAGGTCGAACGTTGAGAACTCGACTAATGTGGAGGTCGAACGTTGAGAACTCGACGAACAAAGAAAAACTTGGAAACAATACATAGGCCGAAACTTCAACCCTCGACAAGGGAAATCTCGCGAATCTCGCTTAGGTTGTCGAAGGTTGAAGTTTCGACACACATTCACCCTCGAGATTGCAGGTTTATTACTTTTCTTTTTCCCTCATAGAGGAAATAAAGTAATGAGATGGTATACTATATGTATCTGTGTACTCAAGCTGCTACTATCCATTTTGTTATCATTTCGAATTAGACGGAGGCTTGTGGGATTGACGTGAGGGGGTGAGGATGGCTATATTTCTAGGAGCGAACTCCAGGCGAATATGAAGCGCATGGATACAAGTTATGCCTTGGAATGAAAGACCATTCCGAATTAGCTTTGTCTACGAACAAAATTTTGTATATTAGGTTGTCGAAGGTTACACACATGTCGAAACTTCAAAGCGATTAAAGAGATAAGTGGGCTGAAGCAGATTAATGAGAGAGCGATATTAAAAGCGAGATAGTAGGAGAGAGCGAGATTCAAAACGAGATTTTAGGAGAGAGCGAGATTTAAAGCGAGAATGTTGGAGAGAGCGAGATTTAGTTTATATTGACTAATTTGACTAACATTGAACTTGGTAAAATGAAATGGTTGAATAATTGAAAAATGAGATTATTCAGGAATACACATTGAATGCTAAGAATACGCATTGAGTTTCTGGTAGTAGATCCATAATAAAAAAAGTATTTGTGATTGTTCCAGCAGAAATGAAAGCTAGTAATCATTAATGGAAAAATAACAACAATAACATACAGAGTGAGATATTGAGAGAGAGCGAGATCTTAGGAGAGAACGAGAGTGAGAGAGCGAGATCTTAGGAGAGAGCGAGACTAAGAGAGCGAAATCGTAGGAGAGAGCGAGACTAAAAGAGCGAGATCGTAGGAGAGAGCAAGACTAAAAGAGCGAGATCGTAGGAGAGAGCGAGAGTCTTCACTTTATTTGAACTTTCCATAGAAATATATATAAAAAAAGAGGGGGAAAAAAGCTAATAATCATACTATAATTGAATAATCATTAGACAATGAATTGAATATATTATATTATTATACTATAATTGAATAATCATTAGACAAAAAATTGAATATATTAGATTATTATACTATAATTGAATAATCATTAGATAATAAATTGAATAAATTGAATATATTAGATTATTATACTATAAATTGAATATATTAGATTATTATAATGTAAAACTTTATTGATTACAAAAAAATT
>NC_052353.1:1454362-1526946 GCF_009727055.1 Benincasa hispida
TGCATACTTTGCCTAATTTTTGTACGAATGGTCAAAACATATGGCGGACGATGAGTCCTCTCATATGTTTTCACATTGGTGAGTGGCATCTTCCTCACAGGGTGATGACACAATTCGATTTTCAGCAAGATATCCCATCGCCTTGTAATACTGAATCCGTACTGCATGATATTGAACTAAGGACTGGAGATTGATCAGAAAAAGTTGCACATTTAGTAGTGCGATGGCACTATCGTGCAAGATTTATTGCAGTGGGGGTTTCTCTTGAACAGTTTGACACAGATGTCACTCCAGAATATATTCATTGGTATAATAATATCACAAGGCGCTACGTCACTCGTCCGGGAGCAGCCGTGGGTCATCTGGTAAATGAATGAATATTATCTAATTTTTTTTAATTTAAATTTATTTTAAATATTGTCTAATTGTTTTATAATTCACAGAGATTGAACAATAGTAGTCCGAGATCGATCTCTAATATGTTTTTAATAAATGTTTTAATATAATCTTTTATATTTATTTAATTCATTATTTTATTTCTTAAATTATGTTTTGTTTATATCGTATTAATATAGCCTTTTACTATCGCCTATAAATGACCAATCAAATATTATTTATACTCACAATCCAGCACTTCAACTACTAAGGTAGTCTTAGTGACAGAACTGAGTCGAACACAAGGAACTACTGAATTTCTCAAGTAAACGAGTTAAAGCCCGAGAGTAACCGATTGGGGGGAGAGGGAAGGGTTGAACTTGTTTTGTTGAAAAATTAAATTCAATTGCATGAAATTGGTTGTGATGACAATAAGAAAATTGACCTAGCTTGGGTTATAAAGGAATTCCCTCATTCAAATATTAGATCATAGAATTCTCATTATCGGAATCATGTAATTGCTTATACCTAACCAAATTAATTGGAAAAGCCAATTAATTTGTCTTAAAAAACTAATTAGTCTAATTCAATCCAATGAAAAGCATGCAAATTCAAGTTGTCCTAATTGCATCAAGATATGGGGCAAGTTAGGTTGAATATCTAATTTTCAAGCACCTAATTACATATTCATTTGATTCGATTCTAGGTCGGTTAGAACAATACTTATCCAATTTGATTAACAAGCTAACCTAACCTACTGCTTCCAATAGACTAATATACAATCAAGTGTTACAAATCATATGTTAATAAAAAAGCAATAATCATAAAATCATCAAACGTATGAAAACATGAAATTATTCCATTAAAATAGAATCGAATCAACAATCACAATATAATACGGTTTGCAAACTCACAAATACATGAAATTGGGGAAAATCCTAAAAGCCCAAGCTAGAAAGTATTACCTTAGCCCATTAACGACACGTTGATCAATGAATTTGAGTTCCGATACATCTACTGACCAAAAGTATGAGAAAAAATGGAGAGAATTCGAACTTGAAACGGTAAAAAATCAGACATAATCCAACCTAGGCAACTAAATATCCTATTTATAAAATCATAATGGCATATCGGCACTAGGGTGCAACGTCGTGGCACCGTATGCATTACACACAAATGAGGCATTCTGCCTTACAACGTCGAGCACGACGTCGTAGGGTACCGCAACGCTGTGAAGGAAGGGGAAAAATCTTCTTTCTTCACACTTTCCTTCTGAATAGTTACAATTTGAATCAATTTTGCCCGTTTTAGCTCCATACCGATACTAATGCCTGACTCTACCCTTAATGTGCTTTTTTGTTACAGGTTTGCGACGTGGAGCGATTAATCTTGTTCCCAAGAGGAGGAAAATGGAGACGTCATCAGTCCTAATTGAAAAGGTGTGATTGGGCACCCAAAATGATAGGATAAACAACATGCAACGCAAGCAAACATAATCTATAAACACTCTAATTACATTTAATTTAAGTTATAAAAGTATGCTAGAACACATTTTTCAAAAGTGGGTTTCAAGTTACATACCTTTGATTAATTCTCCCAATTTCAAGCTGCTCTTCACGTGATTCCAGCTCCAATTTGAAATTGAACTGCCAAGAGATCTTCTCTACTATTCTCAACCTTGAATTTGAGTGGTGGAACTCCAATTAGAGTGAATTTGTGAAGGGAAAAACTGGGTTTTTAGGTGAAGGTGAAAAACTACTGCATAAATTGATTTCAACAACTTTCAGCAGCTAATCCCCATATTCATCATAAAAAATTGGAGTGTTTCATCACTTTTCTTCATGTAGGCACACCTCCAAGTGGTTAATGCCAGCTCCAATTTATTGAAGAAGGTGAGCTAGGTGGATGATCCAAGGAGGAAACACCTCCTACTCAATAGAAAGTGGGGATTTTCCACTTACTTATTATTTGAATTTCCATTTTCTTTTTGTTTTTAATTCCAATTAATTCAAAGATTAATCAAAATCAAAATCACAATTTCAAAATTTTGAAATTTGAAATAAAATAAGAATTTAATTTAATTTAATTAATTAAATAAATAATAATTTAATATAAAATATTAAATTAATCACACACCTAGTTTTAAACATGAATACTATTCATGTAATTAATATTTAAATATTATAAACTCTCAAATTTCGTTTAATTTTCAATCAATTAAACGTTAATTAATTATATCAAATATAATTATACAAACCCTAATTTGAATTTGAACTTATTCAAATTCAAACCTCAATTTTAATTTGAACATTTTCAAATTGAAATTGATATCATTCCAAATTCATTCAATTTATTAATTCAAGGTGTTCATGTTTTACGAGCTAGTAAAGGGACCTTATAGACCTATAGATCATGAGCTCCAACAATTTAAGATTAATTGGCTAAAACTCTTTAGATCAAATTAATCAGTATTCGTTAACTATCAAGTCACATCACTATAGCTCGATAGTTGCACTCTCCTCACCGTAGATATATTTGTGTCCACTTGATTTAACCATAGTCAGTAAGTTAACCCTTCATAGGTTGCTCGTAATAACATTTGGGTCAATATGTTGTTTTACCTCCAATATAACGTCTTGCTTCTTAAGTTCCACTGATCCTCTACTGAACAATTCGTTTGTGATCCATTCATTAAATCGAATCCCTCTCGGGCCAATGAGAGGGTGGGGCCCCTTGTTCAAGACTTGGATTCAGTATTAAGAGAACAACCTTTCTCCTATCCCTAAGTCGGGTAGACGTGAATTTCGTCTTACACCCTATGTCCCTAGTTATCTACCCGGTCTTACCCCTGAAATAGGAGGCTTATTAAGCTGACGTTTTTTGAGCCAACCCTCACCTATGCGAATCTAAGGATAATCTCGAATAAATAGGAGTTCATAGTTAGCTCAAGATTAAGATCGAGTTACCTAGGTCATCTAAGCGAAATAGTTAGTCTTAAGTAGTATACAACATTATAAAGTAAGAATGACCTGTTTCTTGGTCTGATCTTATGCAAATTCATTGTATAGGACGCCCCTACTCTTCATGTCAATACATGAACGAATTAGGATCACTTCATTTGTAGCACCTTTACAACAAATTGTAACAACTTCAGAGTGGGCCGCATCCGAGAGTGTTACCAGAATAAGGCACTTTATGTCCATCTTTACATCTCTACATAAAGTTCAAGTACTCATGTAATAGCCATGAATCTTAGTTTATTGGATTTAGTCTTTATAAGTGCAATTTATAGATTCAATAATAACTTTATTGAAAAAATGTTAAATAACATCTTTATTGATAATTGAATATGTTTAACTTTACAAACTGCAAGTTTTAAGACATACAACCCAACAATACTCCCACTTGGACTAAAACTCCAATGGATTAATATGTATAAATATATACAATATTGAGATACAATGAGAGAATAACTATAAAAGAATATATACAATAAACTAAGGCATCAGATACCCATTATTTCTCCCACTTGCCCTAGTTGTAAGTATCTCGTAGACCTAGTCCTACTAAGTGACCCTCGAACACTTTAGTCGAGAGGGCCTTTGTAAATGGATCAACTAAGTTGTCTTGCGAGGCTATCTGCATGACAATCACGTCTCTGTGTACAATCTCCCTGATGAGATGGTATTTTCGCTCGATGTGCTTTCCACATTTATGGCTTCGAGGTTCCTTTGAATTTTCAATCACTCCACTATTATCACAATATAGGGTGACTGGTAGGTGCATATTTGGAACCACGTCCAAATCAGTCAAGAAATTTCTGAGCCATACTGCTTCTTTCACCGCTTCACTTGTAGCTACATACTTAGCTTCCATTGTGGAGTCAGCAATATAACTTTGTTTGATACTTCTCCACACTACTACTTCTCCATTTAGAGTGAATACTGACCCCGGAGTTAATTTTCTTGAATCTATATCGGTCTGAAAGTTAGAATCAGTGTATCCAGTAAAGATCAGATCCTTAGCACCATACACGAGCATATAATTTCTCGTTCTCCGAAGATACTTGAGAATGTTTTTAATGGTAGTCCAATGATCATATCCAAGATTGGACTGAAATTTGCTGACTATTTCAACTGCATACATATGTCGAGACGAGTACACAACATGACATATATTAAACTCCTTATTACTGATGCATATGGAATTCGTTTCATATCCTCAACCTCTTGAGGTATCTTAGGATTTCGTTCATTTGAAAAATGAATTCCATGTCTGAAAGGCCACATTTCTTTCTTGGAATTTGACATTTTATATCTAGATAACATTTTGCCAATATAAGATGCTTGGGATAATACTAAAATCCTGTTTTTGCGATTCTGAACTATTTGAATCCCAAGAATATAATGTGCCTCTCCCAAATCTTTCATTTGGAATTGTGTAGCAAGCCATCTCTTAACATCAGCTAGAAATTCTACTTCATTTCTTATGAGTAGAATATCATCAACATACAACACCAAAAAAGCGACAGCTTTGTTAACGATTTTAACATTTTGTTCAAAACCATAAGATTTGATTACAATGTCAAATCTCATATTCCAAGATCGAGATGCATGTTTCAATCCATAAATGGATCGATTAAGCTTGCAAACTTTTTGCTCTTAACCCTATTCTATAAACCCTTCTGATTGAGACATATAGATACTCTCTTCAAGATAGCCGTTTAGGAAGGCTGTCTTGACATCCATTTGCCATATTTCATAACCATAAAATGTAGCCATAGACAAGAGTATTCTAATTGACTTTATCTTGGCAACTGGAGAGAAGTTTTCTTCATAGTCTACCCCCTCTCTCTAGGTAAACCCTTTTGCCACAAGCATTACTTTGTAGTTCTATACCTTACCAGCTTGGTCTCATTTTTTCTTGTAAATCTATTTGCAACCGATGAGTTTTATCCCGTCAGGTTGATCTACAAGATCCCATACTGAATTGAAATACGTAGACTTCATTTCTTGGTCCATGGATTCAATACAATAGTCTTTATCCACATCATCCATTGTTTGTTTAAAAGTCAATGGATCCTCTAAGCCATCATCTGGTATAATGACTTGAGTTTCAGTTAAACCCATGTACTGGTTAGGCTGTTGCACAACCCTCCCACTACGTCGAGGCACTCTCAACTCTTGAGAAGGATGTGAAGTACTAATTTCATCAACAACTCTTGTTGATGGACCTACTCTATCAATAACTATTGTTGATGCATTTGTCATTTCTTTGGACATTTCTTCTATTACTAGCTTACTGCGAAGTTGATGATTCTTTATGTGGTCTTCCTTTAGGAAATTTGCATGTGTCGATACAAATACCTTTTCTCCCCGAGGATCATAAAAGAAACCATCTTTTGTCTCTTTGGGGTAATCTACAAATAGGCATACTTTTGAATGTCGTTCCAGTTTCTTAGGATTATGCATAACACGTGTGCTAGGAAATCCCATATTTTGAACTGATGTAAACTACCTTTACGTCTTCTTTAGAGCTCATAAGGTGTTTTAGAAACACTTTTTGAGAGAACCATGTTCAATATATACACTGCAATCTCGATTACGTGTCCCCCAAAAGAATTTGGTAATTAGGCATAACTTATCATGGAACAAACCATATCTAACAAGGTTCTGTTTCTCATTTCTACCACACCATTTTGTTAAGGTGTGCCAGGGGCTATGAATTAAGATTGTATTCCATGTTCTATCAAATAGTCCTGAAATTCAAGTCCATATACTCACCACCTTGATCTGATCGAAGTATTTTAAGCTTTTTACCTAATTGGTTCTCAACCTTAGCCTTATATTCTTTGAACTGTTCAAATGTTTCGAACTTATGATGCATTAGGTAAATATGCCCATACCTTGAATAGTCATCAACGAAGTTGATGAAATATTCATACCCTCGTCTAGCTTTAACATTCATAGGACCACAAAGGTCTAAATGTACCAGCTTTAAAGGTTCTTTGGATTTAAAACTTTTTCCAGAAAAAGATCTTTTTAGTCATTTTACCCTCATGACAAGATTCACACGACGATAATGAACTGTCTTCTAACTAATTTAGATAACCGTTCTTAACCAGTCTCTCAATCCTATTGAGGTTTATGTGTCCAAGTCTCAAATGCCAACGATAAGCATTTAGAGAAACTTTCCTTTTCTTATTATGAGTATGAGCTGTTTTAAACATCTCTATGTTCAAAATAGCTTTTACCTCAGTCAGTTTTAACAAGTACAAGTTATTTTCTAATTTTACGAAACAAACATTGATATTTTTCAAAGTAATGAACACTTCATCATTTTCGAAACAAACTTTATAATTTTGTTCCAGTAAACAAGAGATAGATATTAGATTCCTTTTCACATATAGAAGGAATGTAATAAACATTTTTAATTAAAATGTATTTATCTCATATAAATCACTTCATATCTCCCACTATTTTAGCTGAAACAACCTCCCCAGTCCCTATCTTAAAGATTACTTCGCCTTCTATAAATTATCTCCAGAAACTTGTTTCCCGAGAGAAAGTACAAATATGATTAGCGGCACTTAAATCTATTATCAAGGTCTTATCATTTTCCACCAAACATGTTTTGATGAAAAGTGATGACGGGCAAAAATGTACGTCATTATAAGTCTTTTATTTAGAATTATGAGGGCTGTTAAATAGAATATGCGGCAATTATACTAAAGATTCATGAGAAAACGAGCTTGCGTCGATCGACATTAAGAATCTTGGCTAACCCACTATTATGCGTTACTTTACGTCCAATTGTCTATTTTGGTAGCTAACTCAAGAATCGATCGCATGCGATGAATCTCGCCATCGCAAAGGTGTTGCATACGCGATCGCATATGTTTGACGTATGGATGTTGCGACCATTAACCGCATGCGTCCATCGCATAGAGGTTGCGGCTACAGAGTATAACCATAATAGAGGGATGACTGCAAGGGAGGTGGAATGCGATGATACTTCGGAAACCAAGCATGAACGCATACCTCAGGAGTATCAAAAGGTGATGTTGACATTTCACCTACCACGCTGTTAGTAGCAGAGATTTAGAGCAGGTCCATCACGCTGTTAGCAAATTAAATTCAGATAATGACCATTAATGTTGTCGACGATCAAGCTCTATAAATAGAAGCCTTAGTGCCCATCTTCAAAGGTAGAGACACGACAACGGTTAACGTGTAATAAGATGCATGGGAAAATAGATAAAATATGGGGATGTCTTCACCGCATCAATAAGCTTGATTGCAAGGGTAACCCTAGCAAACGCAAGCTAAGCGATTATGCTACACACACTTAACGAAGACGCACGCGATGTATATGCGATAGTGTCGAGAGACCTTATTTCTAAGTCTCTATTCCTGCTAACGTGCTTTCACACACAAACAAGATGACCGCATTCCACCATATCCTACTTCTGGGCATGCGTTGTGACTGCATCCTATAGACTGCATGTGTTGTGTAATAGCAAACAGAGCTTATCTCTAAGCCTCTATTATTGCTTATGTGATCCAATCTGACTCTCTCAAGCCTAGATTTGGGTTTTGGACTACTCTCTCAAGTATGCCTAAATGATGAATGATGCGCTCATAAGACAAGGTAATCACATAAACATGGTTGACATAAGATTATTCCTATCTCTAGGAATACTGCTTACTTTGCTTAATGCGTTCAACTACTTACCCTCTCGGGCAGTTGGTCGCTGCTGATTCTACTCATAGACAAGCATTATGTTCGCTTATAGACAAGCGGTACTATAACTTCACACTTAGGCAAATAGGATTTTCTCACGACACTCACGCAACGTACACCTCTCGGTGGTTTGCTACATGCTTCATATGTCTATGCCGCATGATTAAATATGCAATACTCTAGCAGTCTTACTTAGTGGTGCAATGAAAGTAAATGATGTTGAGTAAATGAAGATGGAGATGGAATCAGAGGAAAATATAGAGATACATTGATCACAAAATGTATTAATCTCTTAAGCCACAATGTAATACAATAAAAAGATAGAAGGGATATGGAGGGCCAGATGGAAGCAATGTCTTGCTTCCATCAGATGTGTGTCAAGGCTGCTGGTGGTGCCATGGACGGGCGGTGGAGTAGCCTCTCTTGAGATCTAACTCCAGCGGAGCTCTGGTCGTCACTCAAAATGGAAGGAGGAATGAAGAATTCTCAAGAATATATCCTCACACTTTCATCTAGATCACAAGGATCTGCCCTAAGGCAGAAAACCTTCGATGCCTTCAGGCAGGGAACCTTGGATAATCTGAAGTTGGGCTCTAAGGCTTCTATTTATAGAGCTTGATCACCAACAACATTAATGGTCCTTCTCTGAATTTCTGCTGTTAACGGCATGATGGACCTACTCTGAATCTCTACTGCTAATGGCGTGGTAGGTGAAATGTCAACATCATCTTTTGATACTTCTGAGGTATGCGTTCATGCTTGGTTTCTGAAGTATCATCGTATTCCACCTCCCTTGCGGTCATCCCTCTATTGTGGTTATATCCTATAGTCGCAACCTCTATGCGATGGACGTATGCGGTTAATGGCCGCAACATCCATACGTCGAATGTATGCGATCGTATATGCAACACCTCTGCGATGGCGAGATTCACTACATGCGATCAATTCCTGCGTTGCTACAAAAATAGACAATTGGATGCAAAGTAACGCATAATAGTGGGTTAGCCGAGATTCTTAATGTCGATCGACGCAAGCTCGTTTTCTCATGAATTCTTAGTATAATCGCTGCATATTAACGCATAATAGTGGGTTAGCCGAGATTCTTAATGTCGATCGACGCAAACTCGTTTTCTCATGAATTTTTAGTATAATCGTTGTATATTCTACTTAACAACCCTCATAATTCTAAATAAAAAGCTTATAATAACATAGATTTCTTCCAGTCATCACACCCTCAACTTAGAATCATGCTTGTCCTCAAGCATGCTTCATACTTAGGAAATTCATAATTCACCCTCTGGCTTTTCCTTTGCGATGACCAACCTCTTAGAGTATAATTCACTCATACTTCTAACCTTGGCAGCAGTGCTTTTCTCAACTTTGGCTACTTCTTCAAAAAGATCTTTTCTCAGCTTAAATTAGGCAAGCCTCTACTCAAAATTTTTTTACTCATGTCCCGCAACTTTGCGTTTAGCTTTTAATAATGTGTTCGTTTAAATCGATTCAAAGCTTTGCGATTTATTATTAGAGTGCGGCATTGAACCTGGTTACGCTCTTCTTTTTGGCTTGGCCCCACGGGTGTCATGCGGGCAGCCAACTTCGGTTGCGTGCCATATTCAACTTTGGTTAGCTTTTAACAAGTAAATCATATTTATCTTGTTGTTCGAATTTTGTATTCTCATCTATATAGTTCAAAACTTTAGATGATTTAGGAGATGGAAGACAATCCTCCATTAAAACTTGTTTTGAATCATCATTCGCTAGTATTTGTATGTTAAATTGATTTTACCATTAACTAATTCAGAAGCGAGTATTCTAGAAGAATTTGACATGTTGAAATTTTTAAACAAATTCTTAGTAGTAAATTGCAACTAAACTCAAAAACAAGTTTTAGCAAAAAGTAATAATGTACCCATAACCATTATTTATTTGCAACGATACTATAGTGAGTCAGAATAAGTGCTACCAAAGGGCAGTCAAATACTCTTTCACTAAACCAAGATATTTTTTACTAAATACTATCTCCAGAATAACTCTTATTCTTATATTTGTTTAGTTACTTTTTTTGGTCAGAAATTACTAACACTTTAGTATTTCTGTAAGTATAACCCTCCGTTTTCAGATTTCAGAGGTCGGCCCCAATGATGCTACCGAATTGGAGAGTAAAGGTGGGGAATGGAGCTAAGAAATCCTATCCATTTTTGGAGTTTGAGTTGTTCCGAATCCTATGTTACAATCTTTCGAGGGAATAGTCGTTGTTAAACGACTAGCAAGGGCTACCTAAAGCTAACCAGCAGGAGAACCATAGGAATTTCACGGTCCAAACTAACGAAAGAGACCTCGAGATACGTTGACACATATCCTTTACCTAATTACTATGAATTATTTCTCCTATTCACTTTGATCTTGACTCATACAAACACTTTCCGAATGGAGCTCACTTCCAGGGTGACATAAAGCGTCATATGAATCTCACGGTGTAAACATTTTAGGGACATGTAAGTTAAAATCATATATTTGATTTTTATTTGAACGACTTCCTCTTATTCACCTGAATCTTGATTCATACAAATGCTTTCCGAATGGAGGTCATTCCCAGGGTGACACAAAGTATCACATGAATCTCGATTGTGAACTCTTAAGGATGTGAGAGTTAAAATGACGTATTGTATATGTTATTAATCTCCCACTGGAGTGTCCAAATAACTTTATCATATAAGTTATTAAACTCCCACTTAAGTGTTCTACTATTTATTTGGGTATATCTTAGGTTTATTTCGACTAATTAAACAAACCTAAGTCTATGTGATTTATCCAAGTATAACGCTTATAAATGGATTTTAACCTACGAAGTCTAGGTGATAATTCGTTTTATTACCTCACATCGTTCGCGTATGCTTATAAAACCGGTTAACAATGCTCAATTATTCGACATAATCCCCAGGCAGGAGGTGTAATGTAGACCATCAGCTTAATAACCTCCAGCCTTAGACAGAATTATATATCGGTTGAGTTTGTAACCGTGATTTATAAAATAGCGACCTATTTTAACTATTTAAAACAAGTGTTTAACCTCCGTGAGCATGCAACTTTTCTCTCATTCGTCGTCAGCCCTAGCCGTCGAAGTTTATTCTCTCTGAAATCGCTCGACCTCCCTCCTCCGTAGACCTCCATCGACGTTTTTGCAAATTTCTTCTCTCTGAAATCGCTCTGTCTTCCGTCCTCCGTAGACCTTAATTTCTGAAAATTTCAAAGCCCTCCGATCAGACCGACCATCAAAGTTCTTCGATCTCACGTCTCATCCTCAGGTAGATACCATTTGTATCTTTCTTGTTTGGTTTTTTTTTTTGGGGGTGGGGGGCGTGTTTTGTTTCGAAGTCCTCTGATCTGAAGTCGCTCGTTTGTTTTGTTTCTTTCTTGTTTGGTACCATTTATTTCCATTTGTCTCGGTCTCAAATTGGAAATATAGTTTAAACACATTTATTCTCTCTTCTCTATTTGAAATAATTAGTTATCCGATGTTCTAAAATTGAAATATTTTGAAATAATTAGGACTTCAATTTCACTGATATTTACAAATTGTTAATGAAGAGTTTTATACAAATTTTAAATATTTGCAAATATTTCTATCAATGTCCCAATAATTTGAACTAAAGACGTGACATTGCCCTAATTTGAAATAATTTGAAATATTTCTTCTTTCTTAATGTCTTAATTCCATGCAAAAATAATTTGAAATAAATTTCTATCAATGATTTGATTACTTTGATTGAATTATGTTTGAACTATTACTTGTTGGTTTTGTTTGATTTTTGTGTTTACTTTTAGTTTGGGTTTACCCCTTCAATATGAATCTTCATACCAGTGTTTACTTTTAGTTTGTATATTGTAGGTAATAGGTAGTAGGCACAATGTCGACGAGCTTGACCAATACGAATAGTAATATTGAGACTGAGACTGCTAGCAAGATCAACAACTGTTCTAGTGTGAACGAAAATGGTGATGTTGTTGTTGAGATTAGCATGCCTTCACCAGAACTACAACCAACTCAAAAGAAGAGGAAAAATACGTCTATGGTATGGGATCATTTTACTAAATGCTCTGAATGTAGTGATGATCATCCACATACTAAATGTAATTACTGTGGTATGGTATATACATGTCATCCAAGAAGGAATGGAAATTCAACTATGAGAATGCATCTTGAACATTACCGTAAAAAAAATCCTTATCAGATAAAAGACAGTGAGTTAGATATAACTCAAACGAAGTTGGTATTTAAGAATAAAGATAATGATGGAGGCGATAATACAAAAACAGTGAATTATAAGATGTTTACTATTGAGAATGCTCGAAAACTAATTGCTGAGATGATCATAATTGATGAGTTGTCCTTTAAATTTGTGGAGAACGAGGGATTTAAGAGGTTTGTGAAAGAGACCTTGATGTGAACCAGATCTTGTTATTCATTCTCGAACTACAATTGCTAGAGATATTTTAGGAATATCTGTTAGGTTAAGAGAACAGTTGAGAAACATTTTTGTGGAGGAAGGATATAGGGTCTCACTTACGACTGATACTTGGACATCTATTCAAAATATTAATTACATGGTTTTGACTACACAATTTATTGATAGAAAATGGAAGCTACATAAGAGAATTATTAGTTTCTCTTTGATTGAGAATCATAAAGGGGAGACAATAGGAAAAGAGGTGGAGAAATGTTTGAAACAGTAAGGTATTGACAAGGTTTTGACATTAACTGTTGATAATGCTTCATCAAATGATGCGGCAGTTGCTTATATAAAGAAGCATTTTAAACATGGATTTGTGTTGACTAGGGACTTCTTGCATGTTAGGTGTTGTGAACATATATTGAACTTGATTGTCTGTGATGGTCTGAAAGACGTGAATGATACATTGACTCGAATTCGAAATGTCACGAGGTTTGTTAGATATTCTCTTGCTAGACTTTGCTAAATTTAAGAATTTTATTGAAGAGGAAAATATATCTACAATGAGTATTTTGTGTCTTGATGTTCGAACTAGATGGAATTCTACATGATGCAACTGAAAAGTTTGAAAAAGCATTTGAGAGGTTAGAGGACTACGACACAGTCTACATGAATGAAGAGAGTAAACTAACCACCAAAGATTGGCAAAATGCTAGAATTTTTACTAAATTCTTGTCTGTATTTTATGAAGTAACTGTTAGGCTTTCAGGGTTTCTTTATGTTACTTCCAACACAGCCTTCCATGAGATTAGTATTGTTTAGAATTGCATAAAGAAATATTCAAGTGTAGTTGGTCCTGATAATTTGCTTTTGCATGACATGGCTTTGAAAATTCAAGAGAAGTATGATAAGTATTGGGGGGAAAGTGAGAAAAAAATTTCCTTTTGTATGTTGCTTTTTTTTTTTTTTTTTTTTTACCCACGCTACAAGATGAAATCTTTTAAGTATTGTCTGAATCGATTATTTTATATGGATACCGCAATAGAAGTAGGAAATAAGGTGGAGTCTGTTTTGAGAAAACTGTTTGCTGAATATACTTTGTCATTGCTTACCCATCCTTCATCTTTATGTTCAATTTCATCATCTCAAGTATTTAAGGATTATGCAAGTATGAGTCAACCTTTGGTTTGTAGTGATAGTAGTAGTAATAGCTCTTTGAGTACTACATCTTCATCTAGAACTACTACTTCTACTGTTAGTACTACTTCAGACATTTTTTGTTTTGATTTTGAAGATATGGAGGAAGAGGATACACTAAGTGTGGATACAGAAGTTGATATTTACTTATTGGAGCCTCGTATTAAATTTGAGGAGAAATTTGATATCTTAGATTGGTGGAAAGGAAATTCTTCTAGATATAAGATTCTTAGCCAAATTGCACGAGATCTTTTAGCAATTCCGGTATCCACAGTTGCTTATGAGTCTGCATTCAGTACTAGTGGGAGAGTAATTTATCATTTTCGTTCCACGTTAGCTCAAACCATAGTTGAGGCACTTGTATGTGCGTAAATTGGTTACTTTCAAAAGTAATTAGCATTGATCTTCAAAGATATCTGAAGGATATTGTAATTGTTGAATAAGGTTCGTATCTTTAAAACATTCTTTCTATTCGTCAAATATATTTATATAATTAGTATTTTAATGAGAATCATTTTTGTAGACTTCTGAACAGGTTTAGAGGTGAAAATGAAGGAGAGGAACGAGAAGGAGAAGAATGAGAAGGAGAAAAATGTGAAGAAGAAGGTGGCTTGAACAAGTTTGTAATTTTTGTGTTTGGTGGACTTTGGGACTTTAATGTTTGTAGTAATTTTATTTATGTTTGATGAACTTTGGAACTTTTATGTTTGTATTGTAGTACTTATATTTATGTTTGATGGACTTTGGAACTTTTATATTTGTAGGACTTGTATTCACTATTTATTGTGGTGGACTTTGGAACTTTTATATTTGTATGACTTGTATTTATATTTAGAGATGTGCACTTTGGAACTTTTATGTCATTGTTTGTGGAACAAGAACTTTTTATGTTTGTAATACTCATATTTTTAGACTTTGAAATAATTTGTAAATTTGTTGTTGAACTTGTAGTGTTATTAGTAATCTAGACTAGTAATACCAAACAATTACTTTATTTTTAAATTTGTTGTTGAACTTATAATGTTACTATCGAACTATACTTTTAAATACATTGTGATCAAATTATAGAAATTCAGAAGACATGAAAAACCAGGAAAAACCTAAAAAAAAAAAAAAACGAATCACGAAACCCAACAGCATAATGCAGTTTGATTTGATTTCAGAAAAAAAAAAATTTCTAAAATTTGCGGTTCGGTTCGGTTCGGTTTGAGTGTAAAACCCAACCGTGAACACCCCTAGTACAATATCCACTATGCAATCGTGTTTTCCTTCGTTTCTCCTCCGAATTTGGTCTCGTTGTCTCCAGAACGTCACCGAAAAACCCACGAACGACTCAAAAAACATACAATTACATATTCGATCGCGATAATATGCCCCAAAACACAGGCTCTTACAAATCAAAAGGTAAATTGAAAGCGATAAATCTATGTGACCAATCCCGAAATATCCAATAATCATAAACCATTCATCACATGAAGAATTGGAATAGAATGCAAACCCACCATATGATTGCAAAATTAAATCTAGAAAATTTTTAAAAATGGGACCAAAACCACGCTCTGATACCAATTGAAGGAACCTGTAAAGGTCATGTGTGAAAACGTGGGGATCAATCCCAATTTTAATTTTACACAAAAACATAAATTACAGTAACAAGATTATGAAGAATTATAAAATTCACAACATGCCAAAAGGAAACAAAAGGAAAATTAGGGTTTAGAAACTCTTACCTTTGAAGAACCTTCACGTTTTTTCTTGGATGAGAATCACAGGAGTTGTAAGCTCTTGGAATTTTGGTGAAGGAAACGTTTTAGAGATAAGACAAGAGGACAAATTTTGTGTGGTATAAATTTATGTGAAAAACGTAAATTTTTTACATTGCTCGAAACTTCTTGGTATAGAAGAATGAATGATCACATCCCACTCCCCACTCCCTACTGAATGTGATAAGAAGAGAGATTTAAGGGGAGGGAAGTTATTTTCCTCCCGCTTAAATTTAAAATTAATTAATTTTAATTAATTATATATAACTATATGTTATATCATATATAACACATAACCTATGGTTTAATATCGTATCATATATAATATAACCTATAGTTTTAATTCTCTCATCGATGACATTTAATATAAATCTCATTTATATTGAATTTAATTATATGAATCCAATTCATATAATTAATATTTGAATCATATTCAAATATTTATTTTCTCTAAAATAAATTTTATATTTTAATATATCAAATACATTATAGCAATTATATCATATTTAATTAAACAAAATTAATTATATCATATATAATTAATTCCCTCAATTAATTAAAAAAATTTAAATTAATCCAAAATTGATTCTTATTTAATCCTTGTTAAGCTACAGATGGGACGTCATGGACCTATAGCTTGAAGCTCCAATGATACTTAAATAATTAATTAAACACCTTTAGTTATATTATTCAACATCCATTAGTTGTAGGACACTTCACTAAAAACCAACAACTACACTCTTCACACTACAAATATATTTCTGTGTCCGTTGGATATAACCAGTCAATAGTGCGATTACCCTTCACAAATTGTTCGTAAGTACATTTATACAAAAATTACCGTTTTGCTCCTGTAGTTACATCTAACTCTTTAAGTACGACTCATTTCTCTAATGAACAATTAATCATAGTCCAACTATGACTAAACCCCTCTTGGGCTAGGAGAGGGTGTGGTGCCACATTGTTCAAGCCCCAAAATCACCCTTAAGAGAGCAATTTATCTACTTACCCCGACCTTAGAGAATGAGTGAATTCCATCTTGTGTAGCTATGTTCCCAACTTCCCAATCAAGCGAATCCTCATAATGGTAGGTTTTTTAGTCGGCGATCTAGCCACTTTCACCCATACAAATCAAAGAATTGCTTTCATAGATAGGAGTTCACAATTCACTCAGGATTCAAGTCATGTCACCTATAGTCATCCTAGTGTAATGTAAGTCTCTATTATGAACTGTGTTATATAATGAGACCAGTCATTTCATGGTCCGATCTTATACAAACTCCTTTGTATAGAACACTTCCGCTCACATGTCTCCACATGAATGATCAGGATCATATTATTTGTAGCACTTTACAACAATTGCAACACCTACAAAGCGAGCCTTATTCATAGTGACATCAGGATAAAGTATCCAACATTATCCATCTACTACAGATCATTTAGATTATCACTTAAACATGATCTATCTGTATGTCTCTACATACATGTTTAAGTTATAGATGATAACCTTGGATGTTAGTTTATTGGTTTGTGGGTTTAATGCTACTAAATATCAAATAAAATATCTCATATTTTATTAAATAAATAAAATGTTTATATAATACAATTAAAAACTACATGACCCAACGAGATTTAGGGCATCAACCCCAACAGAAGTTATTTATGAGTTCAACATGCATTTTCAGTAAGCCTATGCCTATGTTTTATAAGCATACTTGATGTTACAAGGCATTATGTGATAATATACAATTTATAAAGTATGATTAGCTCATATGAGCATTCTGTTTTATGTTCATTAAATGCTTTCAATGTTTGCGCCTCGTATGGACCCTACTCCAATGTTGGTATCGAAGATATGATAAGGTATCCATATTCCAGTTATGTTAGGGATTCTTGATACCGAGAGTACGGTAAGGTGGTTAAGGCCCAATCCAACTCTGCATGCATGTATGATTTATGTCATTGAAGTTAATGAGATCAAGCAAAAGGGCTCTCTCTTAACTCAGACTAGGAGGTGATTGAGCAAAGGGCTCTCACTTCAGTCTAAGATAACGTTGTAAGGATTGAGCAAAAGGACTCTACCCCATGTTCAGATAGTAGAGTAGTGCCATTTTACAGTATTATACTGATAAGCTTTATTTCAGGATTTTTATTTAATATCATTTTATGTTTTCTAGTTATATTTTATAAACCTTGATGATGATCGTGTAAGTGTTTATGAAAACATGTTTATGTTATTTATGAACAGAAGTATGTTTTCCTAAATAGTCACTCACTAAGTATTTTAGTCTCACGTTTTTAAATGTTTTCTTCTCCAGTAGCGATTGATGTCCTGAAGCCGAGTAGATTTGCCAATCAATCACTGAACAAGATTTCTCGGGAAACTTGAGAATTAGGTGGTTTGCTATGTTTGTTTAACCCTGGTTTTGTCTATATATGTCATGGGGATTCAGGTTAGAGTTGTGTCAAGGATTGCAAGCTCAAATGTTTTATATCGTTATGTCTATTATTGAAATAAATGTGAATTTTCTATGCACTGTAGCACCTGAGTTAATAAGTTGGTGTTGAAGTTATGCATACATTGAGTATAAGTTTTTGAACTATATAACAGGTTAACAGGTGCTCAGGAAACATGATTATAAGGGTATATGGGTAGTAGTTGTCATAAGAGAGTTGACAATTATTGTCTTCACATCTCTTCTCGGATTAAGAGGATAATCAGGGGAGGGATGTGACGTCAAGAAAGTACTTCTTCAGATTTTTGAGAATAATCTTCTCTCCTTTTTCCTTTCAAAATAAAATACGTTTTTTTAAAGAGAGTAAGGAAGTCAAATTAACTTCAATTTAAAGGTGTTTTAACGAGAGAGTAAGGAAGTTAAATCAACAACTTTCCTTTTAACTCTCCTTAACCATGGGGAGTTAAAATTGAATCAGAGTTAAATTAAATTATATTTAGATTAATTTAATTTAATAAATAATATCAATATTAATTAATTAAATATTATATATTTAATTAATATTACATTTGAATCATATTCAGATATATTTCCCTCCCATAACCAATAGTTTTAATATGGATACCATTCATATTATATAGTATCTAAATCCTAGTCAAAAATATTATTCTTTCATATTATATAGTTTAATTTTGAATCTAATTCAAAATTAAATTTATAATATAATGTATATATAATACACATTATATTAATTGTATCACTATGATCTAAAAGGTTGGAGGTTCAATCCCCCATCCTGCAATTGTTGTACTTGAAAAAAAAAACTGTATCATATACAATTAACATTTAATTCCTTCATTATATGAACCTCATTCATATTAACTTAATATTTGAATCTTATTCAAACATTAATACTCTCATATTATAATGTTTGATTTTGAATCTAATTCAAAATTAACTTTATATTATAATGTAGTTGTATACATTATATTAATTGTGTCTCATACAATCAATGCATGTTCCCTTATTTAATTTGAACAATCAAAATTTATCCAAAACTAATTAATTCTCGTTTTATCCTTAGTGAGCTAGCAGAGGGACCTAATAGACCTACAAATTAGAAGCTCCAATGATTTGAGATTAACTAATTAAACTTTTTAATTATGTTAATCAACATTCATTAACTCTGGGTCACTCTACTAAAGATTCACAACTGCACTTTTCGCACTATAGATATATTTCAGCATTTATAGATATAACCGTTATCAGTAACTTGATCCTTCACGAATTGCTCGTAATTACAGTTGAATCAAATTACTGTTTTAGCTCCGTAATTACCTCTTACTCCTTAAGTGTCACTTATCCCTATAATAAACAATCAGTTTATAGTCCAACTATAAACTAAATCCCTCTCGAGGTAGTGAGAGGGTGAGACTTCATTGTTTAAAATCCAGAATCAGCCCTTAAGAGGGTAATTCATATACTTACTCTAAAGATGGGACGAAGTGAATTCCATCTCGTATAACTATGTCTCTAGCTCTCTACTTGAACGAGTCTCCCAGATGGTAGGCTTATTAAGTCAGTGGCACGGGCCACTCTCACCTATACAAATCAAAGGTATGTTCTCTTAGACAAAAGTTTATAACTCATTTAGGATTGAGATCGAGTTACATTCGATTATCTTATGAATATTAATCTCTTCAGTCAACGGTGTTCTAAAGAGAGATTAATCATTTCGCAATTCGGTCTTATACAAACTATTTGTATAGGATATCCCCACTCGTATGTCTTCACATGAACGATTAGGATCAAATCATTTGTAACACTTCACAAATATTATAATAATTACAAAGTGGGTCGTATTCATAGTGTCACAAGGATAAAACGCCTTACTTTATCCATATACTACATACCATTTAGGTTATTACTTAAACATGATCTACCTATATGTCAACCATATACATACTTAAGTTACATAAAATAATCTCGAATCTTAGTTTATTAGATTGAGTTACAGCTTAAATGTCAAATAGAATAACTCATTATTTTATTAAATAAATGAATTTTGTCTATATATTATAAACCATGAGATTTATGGCACGACCCCCACAATCTCCCGCTTGTCCGAAAGCTAGTGGGGTGTACAAAACAATATATTCCCTAAATAAATTTGAACATTTCAAATTATTCTTCCAAAACTTTTGATCCTTATTAATCCGTTGTAAGCTAGCAAGGAGACCTTATGTATATAACTCTAATGATCCGAGATTAATTAATTAAACTCTTTAATTAAATTAATCAACATTCATTAACTATGGAAAAAACACTATACCCATAGTTGCACTATTATGCACTCTTATACCCACAATTTAACCAAACTGTAATTACGAACAAGTTGTGAAGGATTGACTTAAGTGTAATGGTTAAATCAATGGACACATAAATATTCTACCGTTTATAAGAGTGCAACTATGGGTCTTTAGTGGAGTGTCCATAGTTAATGAATATTGATTGATTTAATTAAAAAATTTATCAATTAATCTTGTATCATTGGAGCTTATAACTATAAGTTCATTAAATCCCTCTACTAGCTCACAACGGGTAAACAAGGATATTGATTTTGAAGGAATTTGAAATGTTTAAATTATTTAACGAAATTTATGTTATTGTATATGATACAATTAATATAATATAAAGTTAATTTTGAATAAGATTCAAATTAAACTATATAATATAAGAGTATTAATACTTAAATAAAATTAAAATATTAATTTAATATGAATTAGATTCATACTTAAACTATATTTTAAAATTAATGTAAATGAGATTCATATAAAAACTATAGATTATGAGAGTATATATATATATATTAGAATATGATTCATACGTGTACATTGAATTAAATAAAAATTAATATATAGTTTAATTAAATTAGATTTGATTGAAGTATATTGATTTTATTTAATTAAATAACTCTCTTGTAGTTGCAGGAGAGTGGAGGAGTGGGGTGAGGGGAGTTACGTGTTTGTTTTGAATATATCTATGCATTTGATAGTTTTTTTGAAGATATTCATTCAAGAAATAATACAAAAGACTTACACCTCCCCCTTTCTTAATCAATCTCAAAGAAAAAGGCAAATCTACATAGAAGTGTCCTATGGAAATCCATTCTCTTTCATTTGGATCCCACAATCCATCCAAGTCCAAGAGGATAGCTGAGAAGACTAACTGGTGGTGTTTTGTTCGTGAGATTGCTCATGCTACTGAGAATTCATCAAGAATGGGAGAAGACTTGAAGAAATTGTCCTACAAAGGTAATATTCTTCTCCTTTCAATCCAGTAGGAAACATGCTTAATCTTGTGGTTTTTTTTTTTTTTTTTTTTTTTTTAAATGTTATGTGAATTAATTCTTTAACAAAAATTGGAGTAAAGCAATCACACGCTTCTGCAGGGGATTCGATCTCTTCAGGAACTACTCATCTACTTTTCCTAAACGGAAATGAGTGAATTTCATTTTGTGAAATTACGTTCCCAACTCCCTGTCCCAAAATGGTAGACTTATTTAATCGATGACTCGAGTCACTTTCACCCATGCAAATCAAAGGACAAACCCTCATAGACAGAAGTTCATAACTCACCCAGGATTAAGATCAAGTTATATATAATCATCTTGTATAATATTAATCTCCTCAATCAATAGAGTTATAAAGAGAGATTAATTATTTCGCGATTTGATCCATACAAACTCATTGTATAAGATACCTCTACTTTGATGCCTCCACATGAACGATTTGGATTACATTGTTTGTAACCTTTATAAAGTGGGTTGTAACCATAGTGTTACTAGGATGAGATACCCAACCTTATCCATCTACTATGAACCATTTAGGTGTTATTACTTGAACGGAATCCACTGTATATCAACTACATACTATTCAAATCTCATGAAATAACTTGGGATTTTGTTTATTGGATTGAGGATGGGTGCCTTATTCTGATAACACTATGGATACAACCCATTTTACAAGTGTTACAAATGTTGTAAATGTTATAAGGTCATCGGAGTTTGTTGTCGGAGCCTAAAATTGGTCATTAGAGTTGGTAGCATAGAGGTGGTCATTGGAATTGAGTCATTAGAGTCATCATCAGAGGTAGTTGTCGGAGCTCGGAATTGGTCGCGCGAAGGTTGTCGGAGCCCGAAGTTGGTTGTCGGATTTTAACTGGAGGTGGTTATCGGAACCTGGAGTTGGTCGTTGGAGTTGTAACCAAAGGTCGTTGTTGGAACTTGAAGTTGGTCATCAGAGTTGTCATCGGAGGTAGTTATCAGAGCTTGGAGTTAATTACCGAAGTGTGACAACAATAGTCGCTAACAATGGTTGATGGGTGGAACCATTAAAAATATTGGAAGAATAGAGAGTGAGAGTGAGTTGGTAAAATATACCAACTCAACTCCAATATTTAAAGTTGGTGTACCAAACGCTGAGTTTGTATATTATACCAACTGAACTCAGGTTGGTGAGCCAACCACCCCTTAAATCTTTTCTATTTATCGAACTAAAAAAAAAAGTATTTTTCTTTCATATCAATTACTTGATTATTAAATAAAAGGTTAGAAAAACCGAAATTGAAATGATTATCAGAACACCCAAAATGGAAAAAATAATCCAATCAAATGAATGTGCCCATAAAAAAAAATGAACTAAAGATTTCGAGGGAATAATCATGGAGATGCAACCTTACATTTATTAGAATGGAATTTGAAGCATTAATAAATAAATCATATTTGGAAATAAAATATTGTTTAATTTGAACCTTATTCTCCGGATACCAATTGGCTGAAAAAATTAAATGCTCCAACGGCTCAATTCAATGTGCGCGTGACACTAGTTGGTATAAATCATCCACATCCTGCCGTACACGTGTGCAGTGCAGTGGGTATTTATTATATTTACCTTCTTACTTTTATTATTATTTTTTAGTGTGAAAAGTTGAATTTTCAACTTTTTTTTAGCGATGTCAATTAATCCTAATAATATTTTTAATTGAGAAAACAATAATCGTTTTACAAATGGTTGAAAAAACCATCCTAATAAGTGAACATTATACGTAATTTCAACCATCATTCTTTTTGTTACAAAAATAAAACAATAATTTATTTTTGAAAAAAAATTACTACATGAAATTTTTTATTAACAACTATATTTTCTTTTTTATTTCATATTTAAAAAAACAACACTAACAAATGTATAATGATTATGTGTAGTCTAGGTTATATGCAATCTCATGTATTACTATTTTTGTTAAAAAAAAATTATTTACAAAAATTACTACATGGAAAATTTTTATTGGCAACTATTTGTATTTGATCCAAACAGGTGCAGTTCAACAAAACTCAAGTTCAATTGTTTGCAAAATATTTATTTTGATCATTGTATTTTAAAAAAATGACTAATTTAATCCCTACATTTTCATTTTTATTTCATATTTAAGTGACTGTTTTAATAGTTAAATAACCAAATGAACTAGAGTTAAAAGTATATGAATAAAAAACGAAAGTATATTTACCAAAATGAATCGAATTGAAAGTATAGAGATCAAAATAAATGTTTTAAAAGTATAAAACCAAAATGAAACTACCCAAAGATATTATTTTAAATCTTTATCTATTTCAATAAGGATATCGTTTTTTTCGGACTAAAATCTAATATATATCTTTTTATAAAAATCTTGAAAGTTAACCTTAACCTTTATTTATTTATCTATTTATTTGGGAGAAGAGGAAGAAGGTGAAATTCTAAAGAAGAACCAAATTAGGGTAAATTAAGGTTTGTAGGTGCTATTTATGTCTTTGACTTGGGTGAAAAAAAAAAAACAGTTTACTTTTAATTCACTAATTTAAATAATTTATATTTAAGATAAGAATTTTCTAAAAGAAAAGTGATTGATTGATTAAAATATGTGAATCTAGAGGGTCTTTTTTTACCAAGTATATTTGAAATATGAGTGATTTCAAAATTGATTCATCGTTATATTACAATAATTATTTTAAAAGTATATTATATCATTTCGATTTGTTGTTCTATTTTTATGAAAAATCGCTATCACTTTTCATCTACATTTTTTTTTTTAAAAAGAAAGATTTTACAATTAATTATATTTTCTTCGTTATTCCTTCTCTAAATTCTATTTTGTTATAAAAAAAATAATATATGTATAAATATAGGAGAAAGAAAAATAAAAGGGAAATATTTATTGACATTCATCCTCTAGGACTCTTTATTTTTTTTGTTTCTTTCCTTTTTATCCCTTAACCTAATTTGACTTTCTAAATTTAGTTGGATCAATTATTTAACTATACTATTGAAGATATGTCTTTTAAACTAATAACTACTTTTACTTTCATTTTAAGTAAAAAGAGATATAAAAATGAAGTGGTCACAAAAAAGTTGAAAAATGCACTAATTTTTCAAATAATTAAGCATTTAGATGGCTTAAAAAAACCACTATATGATAACGATTTTATTTTTATACATATAAATTTAATTTATTTTCACTTTTTAAAATCATATTTAAAATGGGAAAAAAAAAGTCTTGAAAGTTTAGCTATGATCATAAAAATGTATCAAGGAAGTGTATTATTATAAAACAATTTTTTGAAGCATTACATTTTTTAAAAAATAGGAAGTTTAAATTGTTCTTTGGGCTCTTCATATAAAAATGACCAATTTATTTACAAATTTAGTTAAATGACAACAAAATTATATTCTACCATTTTGCAATTTTGTTATATTTAAGAACATTTTTAATGATTTTGCTATTTAAAATAAAATTTCGTTCTCTAATATAGAAAATTTAAATATATTATCAATAAAGAAAGACATTAAAGTTGACATTTAAAATATATTTAGGTAGGTCAAAGTTTTATTTCTTTATTATTTTTTAAGTTCAACAATAAGTAGAAATGACGACTTAATCTTTGACTTTTTAGTCGAAAATATATTAACTATTTGATTGTGACATTATATTGAAAAATATTTTCTAACAACTTTGCTGTTTCAAATAAATTTTCTTAAATTTATCATTAATTTCTTTAATTAAAACATATATGTCCTTATTATTTAGCCATTTATTCTAATTAAAAATAAAAAGGTATCTCAATAATCAATAATCATAATAAAGTTTATTACAATTTCAATTCTAAACAATCTAGTAATCGACATCAATATGCCCACGATTCCAATTTTAGACAACTCCAGTAAAAACAACAAAAGAATATCAATTAGATTTATTTCTATTGATTTTCATATAATTGTTAGTAAATGAATCATTTGCAAATGTATTTTACATGAATCGTAAAAAATAAAATCTCATTTCGTAATTATTTGATTTTTTATTTTTGTTTTTGAAAATTAAGCTTATAGACATTATTTTTTCCTTCAAATTTCTTCTTTAGTTATCTACTTTTATTATTAATTTAAAAAACAAGCGAATATTTGAAAAAAAATATTTTTATTTTTAAAATTTGACTGATAATTTAAAAGAAACAAGAAAGTGTTTAATTTTAAAAAATAAAAATAAAAATAAAAAACGAAATAATTATCGAAGAAAACGTAAACAAATAAAAACTATAGTTGGATGAATAATGGTTAAAAAAAAAAGTGTGGAACCCATAGAGTAAAAGCGTGCTGTCACTGTCACGTGGCTCTGTGTTTTCTCTTTGATATCTCTTTGTGTCCCTTTGGGAAGAGGAAAATTGAAAAATTAAAAGAGGAGAGAAAATATCGAAAAAAAGGGGGAAAAAAAAAAAAGAAAAAGAAAAAGAGGACTAAGCGCTGGTTTGCGAGTTACTCGGTTAGTGGGCACTTTTCTCCTTCTTCTCCGCCCATAAGCCCCCATTATCTAGCAGACACCAACACAAAAATCCAGCCACCGAACTCTGTTTCTCTCTTCAAACCCCTCTTTTCCGATCGCATTCAACAGCAATTCATCAGGGTCGTTCTTGTGTCAATCTTTCAACCATGGATGATACCTCCACGAACAAGTAAAATCATCACCCTCTTGCTTAATCTGTTTGTTTCTTCGATTGTTTTGGTTTCTGCGTGTTTATTCTAAGATTTCTTGTAATGGGTCTTTTTAGGAGGATCCATCCCTTGTTGATTTTTTTGTTTTCGAGGAAGTTGCTTTGGGGTTTGTTTTTAGATGGGTGTGGTGGAGGAGGGGAGACTTTTGGGAGTTTGTGGTGGGATTGAGTTGGTTTTTTTTATTAATCCTGATTTTTTGCTTTTTATTTGAGGTTGCAATTGGGATGAGGATGGGGTTTTGGATCTAACTGAAGTAGTGGGTCATTGCATTACTGTTTCCTTCGTGCCTTTTTTGTTCGTGTTTGACTACTTGTGTTGTCACCAATGTACTATATCATCGAGAGCTAATTACTTGTTATATTGTTTGTAGTGTTCTTGCAGTCTTGTCCTTTCTCGGATCCCAATTGTTTATTCAATTCTTTTTCAGATAAATGGTTGTTATTATGTTAATTTGTTGAGATAATCCTCCCCTATGGTTTAATTTTCTCCTTTTCAACATTGGTCTTTCTGTAGTTTGACTTGCTTAGTTGAGATTGAACTGATTATTTTCCATTTCTCTTATGTTAATACGTGTTGCATGTATATAATTGTACGTTTCTTTATCGATTTTTTTAATTAGGGATTCTTGGAATTGGGAAGGAGACGGGTATACCATTCAGAAGGATACTGATATAGGTGAGTGTTTCCTGGTTTAATTTGTTTATTATGCATGATCTAATTACCTAGTGTTAAACTTGCTTATTCTTGAAACATCCTTTTGTTTAATTGTCATGAGTAGAGATATCAGAATGCCTGTGGGATGGGGTATCCGAAAATGGCGATCTTTCGTATGTGTTTGATGAAACAACTCCTGTTAAAGCTTGTGGGGACTTGGCATACCATGTTACGTGTGGTGGTAAGGAATTTACACCCTCCTCCAACCCCTCATTTCCTTCCCAGTAAATCACTTTTTTTTTTTCTTTTTTTGTGGTAATGTATACACTTGTATTTAGTGTAAAGAGTGCTCGGTTCTTTGTCATTTTTAATGTGGAGAAGTGGGATTCAGATGATAGGAACGAGAAATCAGAAGAATCCAGGGAAACTCAATCACAAGCGAAGAGACGGCGGATGTTGCAGTTTACTGCACAAGATTTGGAAGCTTCCTTCTGCCGTGAAGATTTGTCTTCTAGATTTCTAAAATCACATGTAAGTGATATGCACATCCTGTTTTGTTTTGTTTTTAAAAAAATCAAATTAAACAAGCATGATGTATGATCGAAGATTTCTAAGATCACATGTAAGTGATTTGCACATCCTGTTTGTTTATTTGTTTGTTTGTTTTTTAAAGTCAAGTTAAGCAAGCATGTTGTATGACCGAAATAATTCAGATCGACTTGAGTCCAACTTGTCAATTGTATAACTTGTTATACGTTATTGCTTATCAGGATTCATAATTGTTTTCCTTTCCTTTCCTTTCCCTTTTTTGTTTATATTTTATAATTGACAACTTTAGTGTTTAGGAGAACTTTATGTTGACAACTTTATGTTGACAACTTTATGTTGTTTGCGAGGAGCTTACTGACAAACTTTAGTGTTTAGGAGATGGGCTTTAACGAGGAGCTTTGTTGATAGGGGTTCCATTTTCTTTTTTAAATCTCTTAAAGAATCTAAAATATTTAGAGACCGAAAGCCTTTCTCATTTGTATTTTCTTTAAAGCTACATGATTTACTATCTGATTGTTCCCTTGTAAGTTCAGTTCTCTTTCAATGCCTTGTAGTAGATCCTCTTAGATACAAAAACTTCCAATATGATGTTAGACTTGTCAATTATAGAATTCATGTGAAATTTGAAGTGTTCTTTTGTTCTGTATCCAGAGTAAGGATGTTTCTCATTTGTATTTTCCTTAAAGCTACATGATTTACTATCTGATTGTTCACTTGTAAGTTCAGTTTTCTTTCAATGCCTTGTAGTAGATCCTCTTAGATACAAAAACTTCCAATATGATGTTAGACTTGTCAATTATGGAATTCATGTGAAATTTGAAGTGTTCTTTTGTTCTGTATCCAGAGTAAGGATGTTTCCAGTCCGGCTGCTCTCGCCGAAGTTTCATACGGGATTCCTGAGTGTTCTGAACTCTCAGGTTTGTCTCAAACAATACACTACTTAAATGTAAAAAATATGTATTGATGTCCTTGTTTGCTTGCTTCTTGGATTTGTCTAATCGTTATGTATTTGTCTTAGATAATGTGCTCATCTCTTGTCATGAGAATTTGGATCACTCACCTGACGGTTGGATTGCTGAATGCCTTAATGATGCTGATATGCATTGTAGCCCTGAGGATTTGTATGTATTTTGTGTGCATCTGAATTGTCTTGTTTGAAATTATTAATTTAAATTATATAAATGCCTTATAATGTGGAACTCAGGAACTTTGTTGGAACTTCAGACATTCAAATTGATGTATCAGGTGACATTTATTTATGTTTTTTCTTTCTTTCATAGTAAACTTTTTTTTTTTTTGAAGTGTCACTCTTGTTACAACATTAGTTTATTCGAACTTGTAGAGTTTTGTGATGGTGCACCTGAGTTCAAATCCAATGCAGTCCAACATCATCCTACTCGAGCTCCTCCGAACATAATCTTTAAAGGTTCTATTCTGCTCAACATTTTTAGTTAACATTTTTCCTGAATAGTATGAGATCGCTATATATTTTATGTCAATGGTAATTGATGACATCTTTTGAAGGTTTCTTTACGGTGGTGACACACCATGTTCGATTTTGTGTCAGTTGTCACTGATGATTCTTTCACTTTTATCCATCCAAATTAATGTCTTGCAAACCATTTGTCTGTATGTGCAGGTCGGAAGTCATATATTAGAACTCCCACTAAATTGGCTTCTTCAGTTGCCTACCCATTTGCCTTTATCAAGCCCTGTGGATTCCATGGAGATGTTACCTTGAAGGACATAAACCAGCGGATCCGCACACCTCCACCATCAAAATTGAAGCATCAACCCGAAGATCCATCTCAATCTTACCCAACTTCAGCTTTCTCTGGAAAGCCTGTAGTAGGTAAAACCAAGATTCACACTGAAGGTGGAAAGGGAAGCATCACAATCATGAGGACCAGAGGTTGAACAAACAATGGATAACGGTTCTCGCTATCCAAACTTTCCTTTTTGCTGCCTGTTGGTCCATCCTTGAGGGATTTGTAAAATGTTAGGGCCATCCAAGTAGTACAGAAGGTGATTAATTTCCATTTTTGGTGGGGATAGATAGAAAGAGAGAGATGTGTAGGAGTACTAGAGTTGCTCTTGGAATCCCTAATCATATAACTTCATTAATATGTTTATGCTTCCAAGTGAACTCTTGTAGGTTGTTCGAGTTCTAGTTCGACACCGATAAGATTTATGTCATTTTTAGACTCGAAAACACTCATTTTTATGTTTATTATCAAATCATTCCATTCCTTTTGCCTTGTGAAACTCTTCTGTAATGCTTTTGCTGAAAAGCTTAAAAAATTGCACTCTCTCTCTCTCTCTCTCTGCTTTTGTTTGGTTGACCATGGAAATATGAGAATCAAATAGGATCTTGTTTCATAGGCTTTGGTTAAAGAGAATAGCGGAGGTGAAAAGATGTGCTTGAGAAGCCCTGCTCTCTGAGCTTGTGCAATAGACTCTTCTTTTTATGCTTCATAAAGAAGTTTGGATAATGTTTTTCCACTAGAAACTTTTATCTCAGGATCTGCCCTCTGCCTCTGATGAAGATTCTTTATTTCTTTTTTTACTGTCACTTCTTTTGTTTTGTTTGAAAATTTTAGTATGGCATAATAAATAACTTTTACTCTATGTACTAGGTAGGCTTATTTTGGCAAGTGGGCTACTTGGGCCTGGATTTCTTTTAGAGATTTGGCCCAGTTCTCTAAACCCTAAATTTGTCCAATACCAATTAGATTAAGTCAACATATGTAAGTGTTAAAGTTAACAAGTTCAAAAAAATTGGTTTTTTTAGTTTAGCAGATGGGATGAAAGATCATACCTTTTATTATTTATTTATTTATTTTTCAATCAGTTTAAAAATATACGTAGTAGTGAGGATTTGAACTTCTGACTTAATTTGTCGATAATTTATGTCATTCACATGTTAAAAAATGTTCATGTTAATAAAAGTAATAATTATCTTATCTATGGTTTGGTTATACTACCCACAGTTGTACTCAAACTAATAAAAAGAAGTATGGTTAACTTGTGACCTAAAATTTGAAAGATTGAGATTAAGAGGAGAAGAAAAGTACACAATTATTCGATCTTTATGCTCATCAAACAAATTATAGGTTTGTTTGGATTAGGGTTGACAAAAATTCTCGTGGGGTGGGTCCCCACAGAACTCCGCCTTGATCGAGGTGGGGAATCCCTGGTTAATCGGAGATGAGGGTCAAACTGGGGATTATAACTGAGTTCTCAGTCGGAGATGGGGAGGGTATCCTCGCCCCATCCTCGACCCCGATTGATTTTTTTGAATTTTTAGTATATAATTATATATATACCCTATAAATGTATATTAGTTTTACAAATATTTATTTAATTATATATAATTGTATATATAACAAAAGAACCGGGGATGGATCCCCGCGGGGACCCGTTTCTCCTGACGAGGAATCTCCATTCTTGTCCTCGCCTTCAATTTGCAGGGACGGAGGCAAGGATGGGGAAAATACCTCCCATGGGGGACGGAATGGGGAATCCCCCGCCCCTTCTCGGTCCTGTTGCCAACTCTATTTTGGATTGACTTGAAAAAAAATGTTTTAAAATTTTTTTGTCTTTATTTAAACACTTTTGATAAGAACTTATTGAAATACACTTAAAAGCTATTTTGAGTGGTTGTCAAACACAACTTCTTCCAAAAAGACTTATTTTTTAAATTAAACATTTGAAAATGTATTCCAAACACACCATAAAATAAGCTAAGTTATTTTAAAAAAAACTTTTGAAACTCACTCTTGGTCTTTATAAACGTTTTAAAACTATTCTCAAAACTATTAAAATGTTGGATAAGTAATCAACATGATAGTGATACAAAGTAACATGAAAATGATTAGACATTTAGACACATACACTCATGTACCAACATTCTAAGAGGCTGTTTGGGGCGCTGAGATAATATAGGATGTGAGAAGTTCTGATGTCCGAGGAGTTTTGATCGAGTATGATCGAGTATATATGATATACAATACACGGAAAAAAAATGATAGTGAGATACAAAACACGTTCCAAAAATGGGCCCACAAACAATTAAAATTGGTGAGATAGGATAATAGACCTCTAAACACTGAGATTATATAGGATGTGGGGATATATCATCTCATGTTGGGTCCCCAAACAGCTCCAATAATTTTCTTACCAATTTTGAAAGTTATTACAACTTTTTGAAAGAATAAATGTATATTGGAAACAAAGAACAACGATTAAAAACATATATTCTATAATTTAGCATTAAACTAATAATTCATATAAATATACAATTAAGAATACAAAGATTAAAAAATCTTTAAGTGATATTTTACATTAACTAATTTTTGTGGCGGCAAAAATATTACCTACTCAAACTTAGAAATTTTAAATCCTCAAATAATCAAACAAATGATTTGAAAAGAGAAATAAAAAATAAAAAATTCAAAAAGCATCAAGGATTTCCGAGATGAAATTGCTGCAAGTGGGGCAGTTCCCGCGGCTGACCATCATCTCCTTCGAACAGAGCCGGCAAAAAGTGTGGCCGCAAGCCGCCAATGGCGGATTCTTATGCTTCACCATACAAACGCAGCAGGTAAATTCTCCACCAGTACCATCATCTTCATCTTCTTCGTATTCATCATCTTCATCGTCGTCGAAGAAATCTTCTTCAAATCCCATTCCGTAACTCGATCTTTCGAACCCCATTTCTCTGTCCGTCTCGTGCAACAGATCCATCAACGACATCCTCACCGGCTCCGTCGTTGGCGAAGACTCCTCATTCTCTGATCCGGTTGTTGACTCTTCGTTTTCATTTTCATTTCCGTTCTCGTTGTTTTCGTTTTGTTCTTTTTCTTCTTCCGCGGCTACCGCCGCAGCTGCGGCCGCGGCAGCAGCGGAAGCTGCATCTGCTGCTTCTTGTGCTGCGACGGCTTCTCTAGCGGACATCATTCTGTGGTCTGAGAAATTGGAGTATCGAATTCGGTTATCCCGATCTGGTTCTGTTGGCTCGGTGTAACTCTCCATTGGATTCGAGACACGGACTGAGTTATGGCGTGACATTTGCGGTCTCATGATTCGAGTTGGCGCTGCATCTGGAGACGATGAGTAATCGGAGGATTCATCGTAATGGGACCCTGATGAATCGCTTGAGCTGTTCATTGTTGAAGTTTGTCGAGACATTTGACGGCGAGTGGATTTGGAAGATTCTTCGGACGGATTACGAGTCTGATTATCGGTGGAGTTTCTGGATGAATGCGTGTTGAAACGGACTTGAGTTCGCCTTCCGATTAGAGAGCGTTTGGTGTGAACAGGAATATCAGAGGTCGGAATCGGAACCGTCGAGACCCAAGCAGAGCCGGCGCGCTTCAGCCGGAGTTTATCTCTAAAAGACTTCCAAGTCCTTTTGTCCTTTCCGAAAAGCCCCTTGCCGGCGCTGGGCTCCTCGTCGCGGATTATGTCCAGTAGGGTTCGGCCACGGATTTCGGCGGCCCTAGCAGTGGCCGGTGGCCCTAACCTATTGTTAGCCAAAACGTCGTCGAGTGTATAGCCTGCCAGGCTACGGCCGTCCTCAACTATCGACATCTGATCAGAAATTTGAGAATCGAAACAACCTTCCGTGTTCACGAATCGTTGCAGATCACAGAAAGAAGAAGAAATGTCAGAATGGAATTGAAACCAGGTCAGTAGAACCGACAGATCATTACTTTGCCGGTAAAACCTAATTAGTGATGCAAATTGATGATTATCAAAAACATAATCAAATTAAGCTTCACGAATTCATGCTATATTCTCTGATATTGACTCATTTTGGGATATTGTTAACTGAGAGATCCAATGTAAAATGACAGGAATGGCTTCTGTAAGAACTTGGATCTTAGCAGGAAGAAGAAGAAGAAGGAGAAATTCAGGTATTTCTGATGAATTCCCCTGGCTTTTCGATCAAATACTGATACAAATAGAAGATCATCAAAATAAAAAATCAAATTAAGCTTCAGGAGTTCATGCATTAATCATCTTACTTTCTGTATCTTGTGGAATCAAAGCATTTGGAAATTACCAAAGTTCAAAGAAACCCACCTTGGGATAATAAGTGAACAATGGATCCAACGTAAAAATTTGACAGGAATGGCTTCTGCAAGAACTTTGGAGCTTGGCAGGAAGAAGAAGAAGAAGAAGAAGAAGAAGAAGAAGAAGAAGAAGAAATTCAGGTATTTCAGATGAATTCCCCTGTTTTTTAAAATCTATTACTGATACAAATAGATGATCATCAAAATTAAAAAATCAAATTAAGCTTCAGGAATTCATGCATTAATCATCTTAGTTTCTTGATCCTCCGGAATCAAAGCATTTGGAAATTGCAAAAGAAAAAAGAAACCCACCTTCAGATAGTGAGTGAACAATGGATCCAATGTAAATTTGACAGGAATATGGCTTCTGCAAGAACTGTGGGGCTCGGAAGGAAGAAGAAGACGAAGATACTCAGGTTTTTAATTCAATTTCTCTTGTTTTTGGATCGATTTCTTTTTCTTTTTTGTTTCTTTTTTGTTTTTTTTTTTTTTGTTTTGTCTTAAAAAAATAAAATAAAAAATGGAGTTAAATTAGAAAGGGAATGAAGAATGTGGAAGGGAAGCAATTGGTTAGGAGAGGTTGTCTCAATTTTCGGAAAGTTGTGAGGTTGTAGAAAATTGTTTAAACAAAGAGGAGAGAAATGGTGGAAAATAAAAATAAAAAGTTTTGTTACATCTTCTTATTTAAAAAAAGAAAAATTATTGAATGAGGCAATGCAATGTAAAACTATCCAAAGTTTCCTTTGTATCGCCAAATCGATTATAACTCGATTAGCATATGAGTATGTTATTAACCACGAGATATATGGTTGGAATCTCTTTTCTCAATTATACTTAAAAATGCTTCATTTATATCTTTTTCCAATAGTTTTGTTGGAGAAGAAGCATTTTATTAGTTTTTTTTTAGTTAAATTATACTCAAACAAAAGAAAAAAAAAAAAATCCAAACTCTAATATGAATCTAATCATCACCTTAGATTTTGAAATGCTGAATTCTAACTAACGTTTGTTTGAAATTATGCTAAGAAAATATTCATGAAGTGAACTGATGTGACACTCAGATGCATGATTTAGAAGGCATATGTAACTATATTTACAATTAAAGTTCAACTTTATAGTTTATCAAGGTATTAGCATTATTTCAATTCATGGGACATTGTTTATAACAATGTTCACATAATAAAATTTGATATGTTAGGCATCATGTCAATTTACAAGAATGTTGTAAATAATGTGACATATCTTTCAATTTTACATATAAATTACTACATCAATTTTCATTTATCATTTTTGTTAGAAAAATTCTCCAACAAAAAATAATTTTAAAGTTTCAGGATTAAAATGAAATTTTTCAAAAATTAGAGGCATGATTAATAAATACGTCAAAGTCTTAGAACATTTTGTATAGCTCAACTTTTTTTAAAAAAAAAACCATTAATCTATTAATTTTCAAAAATTTGTATTTATTATAACCATTTTTTGAATATAGTATTCTCCTCCCTCTGGAGTCTAAGAGATTTTTTTAGTTCAAGATACAAGAGATGGTTGAAGTAATAGCATCTATTAAAGTTCATCGAGCATGAAGTATTAATTAAAGGTACAATCATGCCAAAACGTGATAGTCTTTAGATTTAGAGGCTCAATTCCTCGATTCTACGTATTGTAAATTAATAGATAAATATAATAAAACATAAAAAATAAATAAAATAAAATAAAGGTAGATTAAGAACTGACATGAACATAACTTTCTTGGTTAAAATATATATCATCTACTAAATTTAAAAGCTTTGAATCCATTATATGCATTAAAAAACAAAAATTTATAAGAAATAACATGTTTTCAAACATATATTTCACAAATATCAATTTTTAGGAAATATTTTGGCCTTAGCTTGACTCAGTTTCTGTTTTTCTTTTTAAAATTCCACTTTTATCCTTTCATGGAGCATTAGGGATAACTAGTGAAGTTATAAAGTTTGAGGAGTTATGAACTCTTAAGCCCACAGTATTAAGAAGTCAATAAGTCATAAAATTAATATTTTCTAGTCATGGGACCACAAACTCCGGGAAATTTGTACGGATGACCCAATTTTTGGGTCCAAAATGTCAAATTACATATTTTTAAAAAATAATATCAATTGGCCCTCTGCTTACGTCATCACGGTATGAGATTATATGAATTGCCTCTGATAACCGTCTCGCTCTCGTTACTTGGATCTTGCTCTCGCTGTCTATTTATCTTCCATCGTGATGTGATTGTTTGTCTCTATACGATTGATTTGATAATTTTCACAAATCTTTCTACAACTTAAAATCGTTAACACAACAAAATATATAATGGTGAATTTTTAAAAATCTAAACTTTATTTGAATTGTTATTTTGTTGAATGAAGATTTATTGAACGAGGTTTTCCAGAGCAGAGTTTTTCGGAACTAAATGGAGTTTTCAGAACGGGTTATTCAAAACAGAATAGACTTTTCTTGAACTTGGTTTCATTGGTGTTTGTAGAAACGTGGTCTCAAAAAAGGTATGTAAATAAACATTGTAAATAGCATAACGAAAAGGGTGTAAGAAAGAGCGACAACGAGAAAGGTGGAAAGAGCGACATTGAGTGACAGTGAAGAGAAGTGAGATTGAGCGAGAGAGAGAGACGCAAGAGAGCAAGATACAGCGAGAGGGAGAGAAATTGAGAGCGAGAGTCGCGAGAGCAAGAGCACTTGGGAGCGACAACGAGAGAGATCTATGTGTATTACTATCTACTTAATAGAAAAATGTTCTCTTGCTTTGTAGGATGACAGAAAAGTGTGTACTATTTCGATATGGAAGTCATTGGGATGAGAACCAAAATTTGTATGTTGGAGGCGAGCTAACAGGAATCGTTGTGCCTATTACCTTGAAGTATAAAGAATTTAAAGCTCACATTTACAGGGTTGCAAATGTAAATTGCTTAGAGTTTGATGTTGTTATGAGAGTTAAATATAAGCTTGACTTTGAAGCCCCTCCATTGTACATACAGAATGACGATGATGTTTACATCTTTCTTTGTCTGGATGATCTTTCTAGAGTTCAGCTATATGTAACATTAAAATCATACCATGACGAAAATGTGAAAATGATTCATGATGGTATAGGTGTAGATAGACAATACGAGGCATCATATGAGTTTAATCAAGAAGAATGTGATATTCCATTGTCTATGAACACTCAACTATCAACATTATCAATAGACAATGACAACATTCATGCAGTAGACTTAAAAAGAGAAACTCAATGTTACGGACCTGTGTTTGGTAATGAGAGATCAGCAGGCTTGAATTTTATGGATTGTGGTCCTTCAGAAGAGCATGATCCTTTCGTGGTTGATAATGAAAAATCAGTAGGATTGAATTCTATGGACTGTGCTCCTTCAGAGGTGCATAGACCTGTAGTGGCTGTTACTGAGAGATCAGTAGGATTGAATTCCATGTCTTCTTGTCGTAGAGGGGAATTGATTATGCTTGGCACCTCTTCATCTGAGACAGATGTTGAAGTTGGTCAAATTTTTTTGAGTAAGAGTGATTTAAAAATTAGATTGTCTATTCTGTGCATAAACAATAATTTTGAATATAAGGTAAGGAAGTCAACTAAGTCTTTGTTTACTGCTAAATGTATAGAAGATAATTGTAAGTGGAGCCTTCATGCAGTGAAAATTCCAGAGTGTGACATATTTAAGATCACGAAGTATATGCGGTCTCACACATGTTCTATTAGAGTTTTAATCATGACCATAGACAAGCAACGACTGCGGTAGTTGGTGAACTAATCAAAGACAAGTTTACAGACATAAGACGTTTTTATAAAACTTGTCACATCGTTGAGGATATGAAGAAAGAGTACGGCGTAAACATAAGTTACGGTAAGGCGTGGTGTGCAAGGGAAACCGTTTATGCTCTCGCTAGGGGTACTCCAGAAGAGTCGTACGCTGTTTTACATGCATATGGTGAAGCGTTAAAGATAGAGAGCCCAAGTACAAGGTTTGAAATCAAACTTGAAAATGATGTCTATTTTAAATATATGTTTATAGCATTAGACCTTGTATTAGAGGGTTTTCAAGTTGTCGGCCTATGATAATTGTTGATGGATCACATCTAAAAGGAAAATATAAAGGGATTATGTTGGTCGGCGTCTCCATGGATGGCAACAACCAACTTTACCCACTAGCATATGCCATAGTGGACAACGAAACTGATTGAGCTTGGAAGTGATTTATGTTGAACTTGAAGTGTGCCATTGGAGAACTCCGTAACTTAGTGTTCGTGTTCGATCGAGTGGTATCTATTGACAATACCATTCGTGCAGTTTTTCCCATAGTATTTCATGGATTGTGCACCTACCACCTAGAAAATATTACTCTTTCCAATTTTAAGGACAACATAATTGTTGGGATGTTCAAGGATGCAACCAGGGCATTTCGTATATCAGAGTTCCAAGCACACTGGGACCAACTACGTACTTTTTGAAATGGTGCAATATCGAAATATTTGAAGGATATTGGTCTTGAAATGTGGGCATGTGTTTACCAAACAGAACGAAGATATGATAACGTGACGTCCAATAGTGCAGAGTGTTTCAATTCATTGATCAAAGATATCAACAGCTACCCATAATGTGCTTGTTGGAACATGTTCGAGGCCTCATCCAATCATGGTTTTATGAACGGAGAAATTATTGGGCATCTCGAACGACGTTACACTCGGACTACTGGGAAAACTGATTAGCAACTGAGTGTGACAAGGGCAGATGATATCGAGTGGAGTCGATTGATTGTTATAGGATCCATGTGCGGGAGAATCGATTGGACGATATTGTGAACCTCCATACGAAGGAATGCACATGTAAGGAATTTGACTCACTCGGTATCCCATGTTTGCATGCAATTGTGGCTGCGTGAGAACAAAACATCCCCATCCATGGTTTTTGTAGTTCATTCTATAGTGTTGACTCCCTCATGGTTGCTTAAATCCACTTGGTCATATATCTGAATGGAAGAAACCTCTGGGATATGTGGAAAAACATATTGCACCACCTAGAAGAGTGGTACAAGTCGAGCGATGAAGAATATAAAGAATACCATCAAGAGGAGAACAACGCAGACAAATAAAATATGGTAGGTGTAGAAACTACGGGCATAATCGGCAAAACTGCAGTGAACCATTCATGTTCGGGCAACCTATTGATTCTAATCCAAATGATTCAAATGTCGGTCGATTGTAATTGTCTATGTGCCACTTGTCTTTGTAATTGTCTATATGTCACTTGTCTATGTAATTGTCTACGTGTCAGTTGTCTATTTACAAATCCACAAAACTGTAACTTTCTATGTGCCATTTTAATCCTCAAAACTGTAATTTTCTATGTGCCACTTGTCTATTTACAAATCTCTTCAAATGTATCACTTATCTCACTCTTCCTTTTATAAGGTCAATTAAATTGTTGACTATTCGTGAATCATTCTGGAAACGTCTCACTCTCGCCAATCTCATTCTTGCAAATCTCGCTCTCGTAATCTCGCTATCACTTGTAATTCCTTTTAAAATGTCTCGCTTATAAGTTTGATTACTAAAGTTTGTCTATTCATGGACCTCTTCAGAAATCTCGTTTATCTCGCTCTCCCTTTTATAAGTGTAATTAAATTGTTGGCTATTCATGAACCATTCTGAAAACATCTCGCTCTCGCATATCTCGATCTCGCGAATCTCGCTCTCGCTAATCTCACTATCATTTGTAATCCCTTTTAAATTGTCTCGCTTATAAGTTTGATTACTAAAGTTTGTCTATTCATGAATCTCTTCAGATGTTTCGCTTATCTTGCTCTCCCTTTTATAAGTGTAATTAAATTGTTGGCTATTCGTGAACCATTCTGGAAACATCTCGCTCTCGCGTATCTCGCTCTCGCTAATCTCGCTATCACTTGTAATCCCTTTTAAAATGTCTCGCTTATAAGTTTGTTTACTAAAGTTTGTCTATTCATGAATCTCTTCAGATGTCTCGCTTATCTTGCTCTCCCTTTTATAAGTGTAATTAAATTGTTGGTTATTCGTGAACCATTCTGGAAACGTCTCGCTCTAGCGAATCCCGCTATCACTTGTAATCCCTTTTAAAATGTCTCGCTTATAAGTTTGATGACTAAAGTTTGTCTATTCATGAATCCCTTCAGATGTCTCGCTTATCTCGCTCTCCCTTTTATAAGTGTAATTAAATTGTTGGCTATTCGTAAACCATTCTGGAAATGTCTCGCTCTCACTAATCTCACTATCACTTGTAATCCCTTTTAAAATGTCTCGCTTATAAGTTTGATTACTAAAGTTTGTCTATTCATCAATCTCTTCATATGTCTCACTTATCTCGCTCTTCCTTTTATAAGTTTAATTTAATTTGTTGGCTATTCATGAATGAATCTTCTATATTCATGGTAGTTCTACACTAATATTTTAAATAACATGTTAGTAAAATTATATCGATAATATATATAATATACACAATATACATGTATGTCAATAATATGGAGTGTTCGTACACAATTGACATGCCAATTGCATCCTATAGTTAGTCATCTTATCCTGAGTTATTACAGGCACTGTTAGCCACTAAATGTTCTAAGAATTTTGCAACAAATATTCCATAATCTAACGACTCGTGCTGTGTATTCGTAGAGGTAGGTCGGGATATCTTCCAACGAGACGTTTCGATGTCCGACTTCCAACGTTTCAAGTCACAGTAGTAAAGAAACGAGGTAGAGTGTAAGTCAGCGGTTCAAGAAAAGACTCCAACTTCTTCTTCAATGTCATGGACGGTAGTGAATCAAATACGAACAACCGGCCTTTATTTAAATTGAATGCTATGAACATCCAATGTTGATCGATTTTTGTTGTCGTATATACGAAGTCCACATCTGACCACTTGACATCGATTTACCCATGACATAATCCGGTAACGTCTCTTCCCCCCATGCTACGACAACATGCAAAGTTGACTTGTTCTTAATATATTTGTAGACCCCATCTCGAGAATTTAGGTGACTTTACACGACGAAAAGAACATTAAAAACACATAATAGTCAACTAACGTATTCCTATTCAAAAGTGCAGTAAATGGTTATCGTTATTCCAATTGGTAGGATGGTGAAATGGGGCATACATATGTCTGGTCGCCTATAGAATTTATATTTCATGAACTGAAATAGGATATTTAGGGTCTGCATCCAGAACAAGATATATGTTACGAGAGGGGAGTAAACTGTATGTACTTGGTAAAAAGGATAAAGATCGTAAACTTACGTCACACTCAACCCATGAACTTGGTTCAGTAAACTCCTGGAAAAAGGATTTGGATAATGGCTGAAATGCATTTTCTCGAACCTCGTTGTCCTTATTCTTATCGGCAATCTAGTTCACCATTTCCTTGAATATAACAGCTGGAACCTCATACTCCAAGGAGTATTGGATCGTTGCTTTAAACTATATCGTAGGTATCCCAGGGAGAGGGTACTTAATAGTTGGACGATCCAAAGGAAGTTGAACCATTTTCTTCTCTTTTGTTATTTTTTTTTTGTTCGACGGGAGGTGTGTATTTATCAACAACCTTTCTCTTACGTGTTGTTTTTCTACTCTCGACCATAACCTACAGAAATATAACAAAATAGTGAACATGTTGAATAACAAATATGAAGAAAGAAATTTTCGAATCACATAATGATTATACCTGTGAATCGAGATATAGGGTGTTAGAAGAGGTCGTGATATCAAGCTATACAGATAAATTGAGAGGTGGAGGTGGGGTAGGTGACTTAGGTGGAGGTGAGATAGGTGACTTAGGTGGAGGTGAAGTAGGTGACCTACGTACGGGTGGGGTAGGTGACCTATGTACAGATTGGTGAGTGACCGAGATAGAGTCGGGATGGGGGACATGGTGGCATCGTGGCCTATCTGTGGAATGGGAAACCTCGTCGCCTCAAACACCGTGGAACCCTTCATAGACTGTAATAGAGACAAAATAGTTGACAATTGTGCTTTCATGTCTCTCGTGTCCATCTCCAAGTTCGATACACGAGTATCCTAGNAATAGAGACAAAATAGTTGACAATTGTGCTTTCATGTCTCTCGTGTCCATCTCCAAGTTCGATACACGAGTATCCTAGCTCGATATTGAGCTGTTAATTCTCCGCAGGTACGAATATACACTAGGATCAACATTGCCTCCCTCCCCGTGGCCCAAAACCTCCGGGACAAAACACTCCTCCTCAGGCTCAGGACGTACGTCACCTACCAGCACATCATGAAACATATCCTCGCTAGGGATATAAGTAGGCTGGTGGATGTTTTGGTCCCCTTCAGATTCGTCGTCCCTCACTCCACCTTCTGAATTATACAAGGCACAACTACCTTGCTCTTTTGAGTGGCAACGTTCCCTGCTATTAACAATAGGATCTCGTATAAAAGCGAGACGTTTCCAGAATGGTTCACGAATAACCAACAATTTAATTACATTTATAAAAGGGAGAGAGCGAGATAACCGAGACATCTGAAGGGATTCATAAATAGACAAACTTTAGTCATCAAACTTATAAGTGAGACATTTTAAAAGGGATTACAAGTGATAACGAGATTCGCTAGAGCGAGACGTTTCCAGAATGGTTCACGATAGCCAACAATTTAATTACACTTATAAAAGGGAGAGCAAGATAAGCGAGATATCTGAAGAGATTCATGAATAAACAAACTTTAATAATCAAACTTATAAGCGAGACAATTTAAAAGGGATTACAAGTGAGAGCGAGACGTTTCCAAAATGGTTCACGAATAGCCAACAATTTAATTACACTTATAAAAGGGAGAGCAAGATAAGCGAGACTTCTGAAGAGATTCATGAATAGACAAACTTTAGTAATCAAACTATAAGCGAGACATTTTAAAAGGGATTACAAGTGATAGAGAGAGCGAGATTGGCGAGAGTGAGACATTTCTAGAATGTTTCACGAATAGCCAAAAATTTAATTAATTTTATAAAAGAGAGAGCGAGATAAACGATACATTTGAAGAGATTTGTAAATAGACAAGTGGCACATAGAAAATTAAAGTTTTGAGGATTAAAGTAGCACATAAAATGTTACAATTTTGAGGATTCGTGAATAGACAAGTGACACGTAGACAATTACATAGACAAGTGACATATAAACAATTACAAAGACAAGTGGCACATAAACAATTACAATCGACCGACATTTGAATCATTTAGATTAGAATCAATAAGTCACCCGAACGTGAGCGGTTCACTGCAGTTTTGTCGATTATGCCTATAGTTTCCACACCAACCACATTTTATTTGTCTGCGTTGTTCTTCTCTTGATGGTATTTTTTATACTCTTCGTTGCTCGACCTGTACCATTCTTATAGGCGGTGCAATATGCTTTTCCATTTATCCCGGAGGTCTCTTCCATTCAGATATGTGACCGAGTGGATTTACGGGTTCTGCATAAGCAACCATGAGGGAGTCAACGCTATAGAATGGACTGCACAAACCATGGATGGGCATGTTTCGTTCTCGCGCAGCCACAATTGCATGCAACACATGGGATATCGAGTGAGTCAAATTCCTTGCATGTGCATTCCTTCGTATGGAGGTTCACAATATCGTCTAATCGGTTATCCTGCACATGGATCCTATAACAATCAATCGGCTCAACTCGATATCGTTTGCCCTTGTCACACTCAATTGTTAATTGGTTTTTACAGTAGTTCGAGTGTGACATCGTTCGAGATGCCCAATAATTTCTCGGTTCATAAAATCATGACTGGATGAGGCCTTGAACAAGTTTCAACAAGCACATTATGGGCAGCTGTCGATATTCTTTGGTCAATGAATTAAAACACTCTGCACTATTGGACGTCATGTTATTGTATTTTCGTTATGTTTGGTAAACACACACCCAACTCTCAAGACCAATATCCTCCCAATATTTCGATATTGCACCATTTCGAAAAGTACGTAGTTGGTCACAGTGTGCTTGGAACTCTGATATACGAAATGCTCTGGTTGCATCCTTGAACATCCCAACAATTGTGTTGTCCTTAAAATTGGAAAGAATATTATTTTCTAGGTGGTAGGTGCACAATCCATGAAATATTGTGAGAAAAACCGCACGAATGGATTGCCAATAGATACCGCTCGATCGAACACAAACACCAAGTTAGGGGGTTCTCCAATGGCACACTTCAAGTTCGACATAAACCACTTCCAAGCTCGATCAGTTTCATTATCCACTATGGCATATGCTAGTGTGTAAACTTGGTTGTTGCCATCCATAGAGACGCCGACCAACATGGTCCCTTTATATTTTCCTTTCAAATGCAATCCATCAACAATTATCATAGGTTGACAACTTGAAAAACCTCTAACACAAGGTCCTAATGCCATAAACATATACTTAAAATGGACATCATTTTCAAGTTCGATTTCAAACTTTGTACTTGGATTCTCCATTTTTAACGCTTCATCATATGTATGTAAAACAACGTACGACTCTTCTGGAGTACCCCTAGCGAGAGCATAAGCGGTTTCCCTTGCATGCCACGCCTTATCGTAACTTATGTTTACGCCGTACTCTTTCTTCATCTCCTCAACGATGTGACGAGGTTTATAAACACGTCTTATGCCTGTAAACTTGTCTTTGATTAGTTCACCAACTACCGCAGCTGTTGCTTGTTTATGGTGATGATTTAAAATTCCAATAGAACATGTGTGAGGCCGCATATACTTCGTAATCTTAAATATGTCACTCTAGAATTTTCACTGCACGAAGACTTCATTTACAATTATCCTCTATACATTTAACAGTAAACAAAGACTTAGTTGACTTCCTTATCTTATATTCAAAATTATTGTTTATGCACAGAATAGAGAATATCATTTTTAATCACTCTTACTAAAAAAAAATTGATCAACTTTAACATCTGTCTTAGATGAAGATGTACCAGGCATAATCAATTCCCTTCTACGACATGAAGATATGGAATTCAATCCTGCTGATCTCTCAGTAACAACCACTATAGGTCTATGCACCTTTGAAGGACCAGAGTCCATAGAATTCAATCCTACTGATCTTTCATTATCAACTACGAAAGGATCACGCTCTTATGAAGGACCAAAATCCATAAAATTCAAGCCTGCTGATCTCTCATTACTAAGCACAAGTCCGTTACATTGAGTTTCTCTTTCCAAGTCCACTGCATGAATGTTGTCATTGTCTATTGATAATATTGATAGTTGAGTGTTCATAAACAATGGAATATCACCATCTTCTCGATTAAGCTCATATGATGCCTCGTATTGTCTGTTTACACCTATACCATCATGACTCATATTCACATTTTCGTCGTGATATGATTTTAGTGTTACATATAGCTGAACTCTAGAAAGATCGTCCCGACAAAGAAAGAAGTAAACATCATCGTCATTCCGTATGTAGTATGGAGGGGCTTCAAAGTCAAGCTTATATTTAACTCTCATAATAACATCAAACTCTGAGCAACTTACATTTGCAATCCTGTAAATGTGAGCTTTAAGTTCTTTATACTTCAAGGTAATAGGCACAACGATTCCTGTTAGCTCGCCTCCAACATACAAATTTTGGTTCTCATCCCAATGACCTTCGTATCAAATTAGTACACATTTTCCTGTCATCCTACAAAGCAAGAGAACATTTTTCTATTAAGCAGATAGTAATACACATGGATCTCTCTCGCTGTCGCTCCCAAGTGCTCTCGCTCCCAATTTCTCTCGCTCTCGCGCCTCTTGCTCTCACGTTGTTGCTCAATCTCACTCTCTCGCTGTCGCTCTCTCCACCTTTCTTGTTGTCGCTCTCTCTCTCTCCACCTTTCTTATTGTCGCTCTTTCTCACACCCCTTTCGTTATGCTATTTACAATGTCTATTTACATACCTTTTTTGAGACCATGTTTCTACAAACACCAACGAAATCAAGTTCAAGAAAAGTATGTTCCATTCTGAAAACTTCGTTTGGTTCCGAAAAACTCTGCTCTGGAAAACCTCGTTCAATAAATCTCCGTTCAACAAAATGGCAGTTCAAATGAAATTTAGATTTTAAAGAATTCACCATTACATATTTAGTTACGTGTTAACGATTTTAAGTTGTAGACAAATATCGTGAAAATTGTCACATCAATCGTATAGTGACAAACAATCTCATCACAATTGAAGATAGACAGACAGTGAAAGCGAGATCCAAGTAGCGAGAGTGAGACGATTATCAGGGGCAATTCATGTAATCTCATACCGTGATGACGTAAGCAGAGGGTCAATTGACATTATTTTTTACAAATGGGTCATTTGACATTTTGGAGCAAAAAATTTGGGCATCCGCACAAATTTCCCCACAAACTCCTTAGGTCGAACAATGAGTGGAGCTCACAGCTTTGATCCCCAAACTAAGGATGAAAACTAAAACCAACCAAATTGAAATAATTGTCATAATCTAACTGAATCAAATCAATTCTATTTTTATTGAAGCATTCGTTCAGTTCGATTTAGTTTAAAATTATTATTTTTTGAACAAAAAACTAGAGGTCGAAGGATCAACAACTAATCTCATGGAACAACATACCTGAACCCTATGACATTTAGTTTTAAATCATAGGTAGGTGGCTATCATAGATTGAACCTATGTCCCCTTAGCCCTTTGACCTTTTATTTTTATTTTTTTAATGTTTCCACTACCACTAGTCTAATCCAAGATGGTTACATAACTAATATTCTTAGAGAAATTGACATTAGGATAAAATTGGGCTTGCAATAGGCTAATTGTGTAGTTAGGAGTGTGACAAAAAAAAAAAAAAAATCTAATGTAAACCAAACTGATCCGTTGGGATGGTTTGTTTTTTTTTTTTAAGTATAAAATTAGACATCTTTGGTTTGTAATCAGAGAAAACAAAAAATTATTGGTTTGGATTGGTTTTAGAAAACTAATAAGAACCAAACGAAACCGAGTGTATATATATACTATTAAAAATAAATTCTAACCTTAGGTCTATTTCAGTAGTTTTAGTTTATTGTGATGCATGTATATTTGTTGTTTATAAAAAAAAGATCCATTATTATTATGGTACATGTATGTTTGTTATTTAGAATAAAGCCAAGAAAATAAACAAGAACATCCAATTTCAATCTATAAAAAAAGAAATAAGTTCAATTATAATTTGAAAAAGAGAAAAAAGGACTCATTCAACATAAAAATGAAAAATTAGAAGAAAAGAAAAAGAAAAAGAAAAGACCAAAAATAAAAAATCAAACCGATAATAATCGGACCGAATTAAAATCAATCGATTGATTTTATTCTTTTATTGGACATCAATTTAGATTCTTTCTTCTCAATTGTCCCAAAATCGATAAAACTAAACCGATTTCTCCTAATACTTGCCCTTAAAGAATTGTATTTGGGATGATTATGAGAGGGGTGTTAAATTGGGTGTTGAAGCCTAATTCATTGTTGAACAAACGAAGGGATTTCAATAGTATCCTAAACCCATCCTATTTGGTTTTTAGTTTGTTTTGTTTTCTTATCATTCTTTTACTACGATTTTCAATTTTTTAAGGAAACATTCGAATTCATGGGCAAATTTTAAAAACATATTTTTTAAATCATTTTTTCAAGTTTTCGAAATTTAATTTAGATATTGAAAGCATCCTTAAAAAATTGACAATAAATCAAAAAACACATAGATAGAAACATTATTTATAAATTTAACTTTTAAAAACGAAAATTCAAATAGTCATCGAACAAGATCTTTATTTTAATTTTTTATTTTAAAATTTTAAACTTACAAACACAACTTCTGATCAATTATCCACTTTTGAATAACTTTTCAATATCTAAATTAAAATTTTAAGACTTGAAAAGAACAAATGCTCTCTCAATTTTCCAGCTCTTATATAGGCATGCCTATGATTAAATGCTTTTTCTTCACGTGGATAGTATAATTCACCTCTACAACAACCTAAGTATCCTTTTATTTGTGGATTATAGAATCTACAAGATAATATTTTTCTATAAAAATAACGAAGTAAACCTTTACTAATAGAAATAAAATAAAAATAAAATTATCTAATCCATATACTTTGAAGTTTGCTCAATTTCAGTTTCCATATTTTATCTTTATTTTATTTCTATTAGTAAGGATTTACTTCGTTATTTTTATAGAAAAATATTATCGTGTAGATTCTATAATCCACAAATAAAAATAAAATATAGAGAATGAAATTGGACGAACTTCAAAACACTTCATTGTAGATTAGTTGTCCAATTTTAGTTTATGTACTTTCAATAAATCTTAAATTTAGTCTTCATTACTAACTTATTGTTATTTTTTTTATTAAAAAAGTTATCTATTAATACTTTTACTATAAATTTTGAAAACATATTCACATATTATATTTACTTACATGAAAATTATTATTATTATTTAACAAAGTTTGGTAAAAATTAACTCTGAGAGACTAAATTTAGGATTTATGGAAAGTACAAGACTAAAATTGGACAATTAAAAGTACAATGACCAAAATTGAACAAATTTAATTTTAGAGACCAAAATGTTATTTTAACCTAGAAATAAATACCAAATGAAATTAACATTATTCTACTTTTTTTTTTCATGAGTGTTCGGACCAACTTACGTGTATCTCAAATAATCTCAAGGAACAACCTGCCTAACCTTATAAGTGATAACTTCCCATTCAACCCAAATATATTATAAACCACATGTTAAAATCACAAACAATTATATGTTTTAGTTGGTAATACTCTTTCGACCAATATACAATTATGCTTTCCATTAGATGCTACCACCGATATATGAGTGTACCTTCAATAATCCCAATACAATTATTGAAATATGATCAATATCGAAGAATCTGGTGATGGTCCAATATACAGTTAGCTGTGGATGGTTTAATTATTAATTTGCTTTGAAAGCAACTATCACAGGATAATTCATTAGATTGAAGAATCTTTTGATTCTTCAATGAGTGTCCACTTGAATTCTCAATAATTTCTTCTTATCATTATAGTCTCTGGATGACCCAATCTATCATGCCAAATAGCAAATATATCTTGATCATGAACTTCAAGTTCATTGTTGCATATATTTCAATTTCTCGTATATGAGTATAATACAATTCAAAAGATAAAACATACAACTTTTTCAGTATACATTTTTCATTTGAGACAGTAGAGATAATATATAGATATTCCACATTATTCTTACTATCAGTCTCAATATGATAACCATTGCAACGTATATCTTTAAAACTTATGAGATTTCTCTTTGATTGACTAGAGAACAATGCATTGTCAATTGTAAATTTTATTCCTCTAGGAAAAATAATATTTGCTTTTCCAAAACCTTCGATCAAGTTTGCAGAACTTGATATTATATTTACTTTTATTTTCAACATTGTCAATTTGGACAAGTATTTTTTATTTGTAAGTATTGTGTGTAGTTGCACTGTTTGTAAGACATATATATTTTTTTGCTCATTTTTTAATCACCAAATATATGAAAATGATCCATGTTTATTCACTAAAAGAAAATTATTACAATAAGAAAAACAATACTTAAAATATACAAAAGTTACTAAAAAAACATGAAGATAGGTAAAAGAAAACAACAACATTAAGGTTAGATATTCTTAAAGTCAAAAGAAACGCTTGAAGTTCCATCAACTGTGCCTATCTTCTCTTTGGGAGGTTTAAAGAAGTCTACCACATCCAAATTTGTCATATGGGATGAGTCAAATATGTCATTATTCTGGTATGCAAAATTTGCTTCCACATTTTTCTCATTTTCCTTCAGGAAGGCTTGATAAAAGGCCAGTTAAGTGTTTTGACGTACAACAGATACGTGACCAATGCCCAGTCATTCTGCATTGGAAACATTTATTTTCAACACTCTTTAAACTCTTATCTTGTGGAGTTTTTCCTTTATGATCATCATTTTGTGTGGTTCTTTTGAAATTACCACCATGAAAATAATAATAATAATTTCTTCTTCTGCCACGATCATGACCTCGACCACGATCTCGACCATGGTTATTAACATTCACAGGGAATGATGTTGTTTAAGTTAGTCTAGATTCATGATTCTTAATCAATAACTCGTTATTTTGTTCGGCCACGAGAAGACATGAAATTAGTTCAGAATATAGTTTAAAACATTTCTCTCGATATTGCTGTTGTAGAGCATATTTGAGATATGAAATGTAAAAAATGTTTTCTCGTGGAATTGTAATTAATACATATCTCAAATAACTCATTATTTGAGATATGTATCAACATCAATAATTTTCTCTCCACATAACAACAATTTTGTTTAAATAATGCGGAATTATAATAACTTATTTAAAATCTTATAGTCTTGAATGCATTCACTCATAACGAGCTTTAGGAAGAATAACTATTTTTTTTTAATGATCATACATTTCTTTCAAATTTTTTCTACAAGATACAGAGATTTTTTTATTATAAGATACTCAATTTTTAATCCCTCATAGAGATGATGACGAAGAAAAACCATAACTTTGGTTTTGTCCTCACTGAATGTTGTATTTTCTTCTTTAATTGTTCCTCACAAGTTCATAGCATCTAAGTGAATTTCGGCATCAGGTACCCATGGTAAATAATTATTGTCATTAATATCAACGGTTGCGAATTCTAATTTTGTAAGGTTTTTCATGACAACATTATTACAAAATATTGTATTTATATTAGAAATTTAATATGTACTAAATATGCACAATAACAATTAATTTATTATTATAATAAAGAGAAAAAAATCGACTTACCTTTTGGACTCAGTAATGGAAGCAACAGGTGCTTATTATGAAATTGAGGAGCACAACAGATATGGAAAAAATATAATATAATAATGTGAAAATTTAGTGAAAATTTGAAGTGGAATTCTCACCAATGTGTGTTATTTTAAGATCCACCAAATGACAGTATTTATAAGCGAAGTGACAAGTAGGATGTGGTCTTATATTCCATCCCATCGAATAGAACATTGACATATAAGTTGCTACTACATGAACACCAAACATGAATAATTATAAGCACATGGACAACATAAAGATTGATCACATGACTTTTAGAACACTAAACAATGAACATCTATTTATTTTTATAATATTTTTTTCTTTTTATAAATACATTTTTCCTTATTTGAACCACACTATTCTTGCTTCATTTGCTATTATACCATAAATGCCTCACTAATAATTATTAAACTTATCTATAGTTTAGTCTACATCATGATCTGAATTTGAAATTTACAGAAATTGATCCTTAATTTCCGTTGATATATTTCTTTTGCAACTAAGAATGAGTAAATTAAAAAAAAAGTTTTTATACAAAATAATATTTAAAGGAAAAATATTTTATTAAAAAAAAGATTCAACACAATTTTTTATATTTGTTAAGAAACATCATATATATATATATATGAAGAGATATTTTCTTCTCATTATTATTAAAAAAAAAAATCTTGAAATTTCCGGTTTAAATGTGTTTAAAATAAAGATAAAATTGAAGGCACTCAAACGAGAGACAAAATAATATTTTTATTATGTGAATTCCTCCATTTAAGAACATCTAAGGAAGATGTTAGAAAAAATAGTTTCTAAAAAAGATGGTGTAGAAAAATGAAACTTATTTAAATTAAAAATAACAAATTTTCTGGACAATTTTTTCCTTTTTAGTATTTTATTATTATGTATCTCGAATAAATATATATGTCAATACTGGAAGGTTATTATGGTAATCTTCAAATAATATAAAAATGTCTATATAATGCCACTTATTTGTAAATATTGAAAGTTTCCAACATTAATGTAATATTATGTCCAATTTTTATGTAGAAACCCGAGATTTTAACCAATTTCAAAATGGGTTAAAGGGCCTATTAAATATAAAATAAAAAATTTAAGGAAGTATTACACACATATAGAAAATTTCAACAACTTATTAAATGCATTTTAAAGCACCGTGAATTATTAAAAATAAAATAAAAAATTTAGAAATTTATTAGACCTTTTCAAAATTTAAGAATCACATCAAAAAAAACTTTTTATATGAATTTGTGTCTTTGATACAAAGTTCCTGGATTTGTCATTTTGAAATGAAACTCATGTTATTTAATAAATTTTGTTGATTATGATGGTGGTGTTGATGAAGAAGAAGCAACCCCATGTTACAATTTTTTTTTTTTTTCTTTTTAATGTTTTTGTGTACAACTAGCAATGGAAATGGAATAATAAAGGGACATGATTTTCTTTTAATACTAAAGTGGGGGAACAAAAAGTTTTTATTCAAATGTGTGCTATTAATATCCACCATTATTATCATTATTATTGTTATTATTACTAAAATCCCTTCGCTATTCTTGATTTATTGTCATGTATATTATTGATATATCACCTAAACATATTAGATGATTTGAAACTGAAACGGAATGAAGCTCTCACATGAAGTAAAGTGTACATATCGAAAAGCATTGTAAAATAAGAACAAATTAGAAATAATGAAAAAGATTAATAATGAGATTTAAAAAAAAAAAATTCATATTTACAAATTCTTTGTTTATAGGGAGAAAATATTCCATTACTAAAATTTACAAGAACATGTAAAATACTTAAAGTTAAAGTATCGTTCTTGTCATTGCATTTGAATCTTGTTTCATTTTAGTCAATATATTTTTAAATATTTAAATTTAATTATTGTATTATCACACGTTTTAAAATTAGTCTTTACTTTTAGTTTATTAAAATAAAATAATTTTCGTTTAATTATCTCTCTATAAATTTTAGAAATATATTCACATATTTTTATTTTAGATGAAAATATTAATATTTTTTTTAGGACAAAGTTGAAAATACTAATAATTATTATTTAATCAAGTTCGATACAAATTAAATTCAAACCAACTATAATGACTAATTTCGAGATTTATTAAAATTACAAAAAACTAAATTTAGACATTTAAGAATAAACCTACTTGGACAGAAAATTTTTTAGTACCAGAAGTATGTATAGTCCTTCCATTTATTGGTAGCGATGTCTATCTTTTAAAAATAATTTGGGGTCCATTAATATTGAAAAAATATATTTTCGAAGATAAATGTCTTGTATAAATGTACTCTCAAGATTAAAAAATCTAAAATTTTTCTCCAAAGTTGCAATCATTTAGCCAAACCAAGTGGTCCAACCACCATATATATAACATGTCAAGGAAGATTTTTTTCTTTAAAAAATGCATTATTATTATTGACTAATTGAACTAACAAAGTCAGACCGCAATTAAAAGAAAGATAGTTGTAATGGATGATACTTTAAGAATTAATAATTAAGTATATAATAACATTTTAAAAAATATATAAAAATAACAAAATTTATCTGTGATACTCTATCGCTAATAAACTCTTATATCTGCAATTTTTTTATATTGTGTTATATGATATATTTACAACTACCACTTAAAAAAGGTATAGTCCAATCGAAATATTAAATATTCATCGATATGTCTATATTTTAATAATATTTCTACATTTTTATAGCTTCAACATCAATAAATTTATTTTTATCATAAGAAATTCATAAAACATAAAAAAAAAATGTTATTTTTTATTTTTTTAAATTTTTTTTTAAAAAAATATCCATGGATATCAACATACTGTTGTGAAGAAGCAAAATAGAAAGGAAGAAAAAGGGAAGAATGGTTGGTATGAGAATGGCATTGCATCGGCCTTACCTTTACCTACCCAAACGCTCAATAAGAAATAAAGTGATTTTAGATTCACTGTCTTACCAACCCCATTTCCCACCATCACCCTTCAAAACCTCCATCTCTTTCGCCCCCTTTTACCTTCAAAACAACACAGATTTGCCTCTCAGATTACACTACACTTTCAATCTCCGACCATGGGCGGCCGCACCGTCTTCTCTTTGGCTGAGGTTGCCTCTCATGACAATCGCAACGACTGCTGGTTGATCATTGAAGATAAGGTGTTTGAACATTTGTCAATGTGCCTTCAATTTCTTTTCTCTTTGATGGGTTTCTGTTTTTTTGCTCTTTTTTGGATCATTCTTATCTTGTTTCTAATTTATATGGTTAGCACTCCACTGGGTCTATTTGATTTTGACTGATGGAGTTTCATCGATGGGATTACTGTTCTGTGTTCTGTTTGATCCTGAATTGGGCTTCTGACTCTTACTTTGGTGTATGTAGACAAGTTTCACTGAATTTTGTGGGTCTCCGGAGAAAGAGATAGTTCTTCCAGCGATGTTGTTAGATTCTTTGTATCTTCTTTAGCCTCGGTTTCTAGGCTTTTTTGTAATTATTATTGGCTAGGTCTCATTTTACTTGACTGGACTGTCTCTTCTTTTCTCTTTGATGGGTTCCTTATCCTTCTCTTGTTTTTAGCTTATATGTTTAAACATTCCACTTGATCTATTTGATTTTGGCTGATTGAGTTTCATTAATGAGATTACTGTTCTGTGTTCTGTTTGATCCTGAATTGGGCTTCTGAGTCTTTCTTTGGTGTATGTAGACAAGTTGTTCACCGAATTTTTGGGTTCGTGAAGCGAGAGAAATAATAGAATTGGCAAGAGAAAGAGAGAGTTCTTCCGGCGATGTCTGGTCCATTGCTAGATTCTCCTTTATTTCTAGACTTTTTTGTAATTATTGGTTAGGTATCATTTTACATAATTAAAGCCCTTTGTAGTTCGGCTTCCTTTTCGTTCTTTTAATGCCTCAATGAAAGTCAGGTTTTTCATTAAATAATAATCTACCTGTTCAAGCTCTCTGGTTTAAGAGTATTTGACTTCCCATCCATATATGATGTTTACTTTTAATTTCTGTGGTAGACTGGTAGGCAAACAAAATTACATGTTTTTCTCTTACCTTAAAATTTTGTTCTCCTCTTTCTCCCATATCAGATTTGCATCCAGGCTTCTTGGCTGCATATTGTTTGTGGTGAGACAACTATGGAGCAGTATGAATGATTATTTAGCTCCACAAAAGATGTCTTTTAAACCCCATTTGGCAACCATGGCTTTTGATTTTTAGTTTTTAAAAAGAATCTTATTTCTTCTCAAATTTTTACGAAGTTAAATACTTGAACCAAATTCCAAAATAAAAAACAAGTTTTTAAAAACTATTTTTTTTAGTCTTTTAAAATATTAGTAAAAAGTAGATAAGTAAGCAAGAAATTTAGAGGTAGAAGGAGTGTTCATAGACTCAATTTTCAAAAATTAAAAACTGAAAACCAAATGGAGTCGTATATTACTGATTAAGTTTTGTTTAGTATCATTTTCATTCAATTCATGCCTTAATCCAACAGGTGTATGATGTAACAAAGTTCCTAGAAGACCATCCTGGTGGTGATGAAGTCTTGTTGTCAGGAGTTGGTATGGAGAAACAAACAACTATAACTTTTCACTGAAATATGCACCTAATAAGATTTGTTTAAAATACCAATGGTGGTTCTTCACATGATGAAATCTTGTTATCTACAGGTAAGGATGCAACCAATGATTTTTTCGACGTTGGGCACAGTAGCGCTGCTAGAGCAATGATGGAAGAATTTTACGTAGGCGATATCGATAGCTCAACTATTCCTGCAAAAAGAACGTACACTCCTCCAAAGCAACCCCTATACAACCAAGACAAGACACCAGAGTTCATTATCAAGGTCCTCCAGTTTCTTGCTCCCCTGATAATTTTGGGCTTGGCTTTTGGCATCCACCTCTATACCAAAACAACTTAAACATTGAAACTATATCTTTTTTTTTTTTTTTTTGAAAATTGGTTCATTTTGTTCCAATGAGTATACTTTGCTTGAAACTTGTTGTATGATGCCACTAAAGAATATGTCAACTTCCTTTGTTCAGCATTTTCTTCTTGTCTTTCTGAGTCTGAAGCTTACTTTCTGTTGTTTACTGTTTGCTTGCAAAAATTTATTGGGAGTAAAGACCATTTCTTCTATGGTTTTTTTCTCCTTGAACTTCATTAATGCACTGACTTCTAGTTTCCCAAGGAGATGAGACATAATAAAATTTGAGCATGTGTACCGTACTTGTACACTTACACCTGTTATTTCATTTCCCCCTCTTGATCCTGAAAACTACATGAGAAAACATTTCTTTTAGTATGACAATCGATGAAAGGGAAGATTGAATCTCTAATTTCAAGAAGGAATGCATGCCAATTACCATTGAGTGAAGAACATTTAAAGCAGAAAATTTTTAAGTAGTTATAGGTGTTAGAAGAAATGTAGAGCAAAATTGAAAACTAAAAAAAAAGTTGAAATATTCTATTGATCATCGTATTTTGGATTTTGTTCAATTTTAGACCCAATATTTTCATTTGTCCCAATTTTCTAAAGTATAGTCTAATGTTAGTTTATTTTGATTTTCAAAAAAGAAAAAATGGGTCTTTTTAAATATAAAAAAATATTTAAAATTTTTTACATTTTTCGGGATCTTTCTATTTATAAAAATTTCCGGTAAAAAAATCGTTATTAGCATTCACTTTATATATTCATACTTGCATGAAATTTATTATTATTTAATCAAATTTAATAAAAATCAATTTTATATGACTAAATTTAATACTTATTAAAAGTACATAGATTAAATTAAGATAATTAAAAATATAAAAACTAAACGGAATGAAATCTAATGTATATGGACCAAAATAATATTTTAACCTTCTTTTAAAATAATCCGTTAGAAGATTGAGATTAGATTAAAAATGACGATGAAATGGTTTAAAGAAGGCAAGAAGTCTATATTAACATTTCAAAAATTATCTCAAATAATCCATAAAAGTTTGGAATTAATATGTTGGGGTTAGTAAGATTCTGTTTGAGGTCTAGAATTGTGAATGTGAAAAGTGAAAAAAAAAAAAGAAAAAGTGAAATTAATTGGAAAATGTAAAAAAGTAGAGATAGAAGAGAAAATGAAGTTGTTTGATAAATGTGAAAAGTTAAAAAAAAAAAAAAAAGAGTTACTCGATACATGTGCAAACTTCAGTTGAATTGTTTATATTAACTTAAGAAGTTGGTGGTCCAAATAGCCCATAAAAATGCAAAAAAGGGGCAGGAAAAAGAGAAGCAAATAAAATCATATTGAGTTTGTGATGATGAAACTGTTCTTTATGGATTATTGAGATAATTCTTGAAATGTTAATCAAAAAATGAAATCTAGTGATAGAATCATTCCAAACAGAAACATTCCAAACAATAGCATGTTGAACCTTTAAGAAAAAGTTGGTCTATAACATTCAATACTATTGAGATTTAGTTACCAAAAACATCATCAACAAAGAAGAGTTCTTGGCAATAGTAATCATTTACAAGTTACAAGTAGATTGAAATAAAGAAAAAAAGGAAGAACTTGCATTATACTTAACAAAGAAAAGAGACTCTGCATTGCACCAAGTGATGTAAATTGGAACTATTCTGCACTTGTACATGTTCTTTCAATCACTTTAGAATCTGTCCTCTGTGAATGTTTTGATGGCGAACTCGAACCTCTTGAAGAGCTATGCCGAAACAAGCTCATTTTACTAAATTTCCTTGAGAAAGAACTCATGAATTTACGAGAACTGGACTTCTGCATGTCCCTCCTCATGCAAACATGTTCTTTCTCGAGATCATTCAATCTCATCCTTAGCCGTGTCAGTTCAAGTTTTAATTCGCGGTTTTCTCGTCTAAGTGATGCATAGTTGTCTCGTGGAGACATTGCTGCACTCAATGCACCACTGCTAATCCGCCACGACTGATGCGAAGGTTTGTAGTCTTCGTCGCCGCAAGAATTCGACAATGCATTACGAAGTCTTAGTTGCTCGAAATACAGGACTTGAACCATGCATTGGAGAGGAAGGCGCTCATTTTGAGCCGCATGAGCACTGGCCTCCGGTGAAAGTTTCTGAAAATCTATTAGTTTGCAAAGCTTCTTCTTGTCTAAATCTGGTAGACCTTGATGAGCCTGTGGTAAACCAAAAATAAATCATTCAATCATAATGAAAACATCAAAAGACATACAATTATAGAACTTGGTGCAGCATGTGAGATATTGAAACCATGAAGAATTGAAGAATAGCCGATTTAAGAGGTTCAACTTTAATCTTCTTCGCGGACTGTCAAAGGGTCACAAAGATCTCCTAAGTTAATTTGACATCTAAGAGTTTTTCTTATTAAGCTCACTCGAAGATTCAAATAGACGGCCGCCTCTGAGTAGGTATTACTTAGAGGCCGTGGACCTTAGCCAACGGGACCATCCTTTGGGAGTTAGAACCAAACAAAAGTATTCTTCAAACCCAGTTAACAAGGCCAAATTATGGTGTATACACTTATATACACAAGAGTCACCTTTAACAGTCATGAATGGTTGGTCCAATCTACTCCAATGATGCTCTAACTTAGGGAGGAAGCTTTTTGGCTTCAAGTGTTTTGATTTCCAGAGTTATCACTCAATTCAAACTTAGTCTGCAGGAAAAGAGATCATGATGGTGAAAAAAGATGCACATACGTACTTTAAGATAGATATCGATGGCTCGATATAATCCATCGTGGATGGTTCGTGCATGTGAAGGTAAGGAATCTGCAATGACCACGAACTTTGAAAGCTTGAGGTTTGCATCAGGGGCAATTTCAGCAAGGTAGTTGTCCACTAGTTTGGATACTTTAAACAATGCACTTTGAGATGGCGAACGAGGACTATCCGATTCAAAAACAGAGGCGTCGTCCATTTCTTCCTCACTATCGTCTTGTTGAGAGAAGTTTACCAAAATCCTGTGAACTGTGTCAACATCAAATAAAGTATCAGCTGAATGTTTGAAGGATGGAATCAGAAGGTCATCAAGAGTAGCAATATCCAACTGGGATCCTATCCTTCTCTCGAGGTCGAGTCTGCAAGCAACAGAGCAATCAAGCATCACAGCACTCCTCAAAAGCCCGAAAAGGAAATTGATTGGAACAGCCAATTTTTCAACTGGCAAAAGGCTGACTATTGTCTCGACAACAATTTTTTCTTGACCATTTGACCCTGTAACAAAATCAACTTTTGTCTGGCCAGATGGGTTCCATAAGCTGGATTTCTTTGTCAACTCTCTTTGAGCATAATTCACCAAGGATGCACCTATGCTCTCAGGACGAACCCCTCGACATTTCATGGCAGTAATGACTCTTTCGTACAAGTCGACACGAAGAACAGAGATATCTTCAATCCACCAGTCACTATCACACTTGGCCTGCTTGCTCATGTGAAGTCTCCCTGAACTGCTATACTCCAAGCGTGAGAAGCTTGAAGCAATTTGCTCTGAACAAGCCTTCGATGCTATTGCATCGATGCAGCGGCTAACTACTTTCAGCTCATCGGCAAGAGGGAGTAAGTTCTCACATTGCTGCAACACTTCAACACACATTTCAAGGTTCTTGGAGACGATGCTCTCGAGATATTCTTCAGCTCGCGAACCAAGATTATCCTTTGAGAACTCTTCAGTCATTTCAAGATAATCAGATATACAACATAGCTGAGCAACATTTCCCGGAGTAATTTCAAAGTTGATCCCATAACAGAATTTTGCTGCCAGCTCAAAAGACTCAGCCCCTCCTGGTAGATTGAGAAGCTCCACCTTCGAGATGTCAGAATCTCTATGCTCTGCAACTAACCTTCGAATCCGCCCACTTCGAGAGACGAGAGGGAACTGCATTTAGTAATCGAGTTAAACCAGACATTCATTAGGAACTATTGATTTGAGCTAGCAGAGGCAGAACATGTGTTCAAGAAATAATCTAAAACTCTAATGGATTTTTCTGTATATACAATTACACATGAATGCTTTGTCTCTACAAGTTTAATCTGCAACGAATTTTTGCAGGATGAGAACACATTTTTCAGAAAACTACACTAAGAAACTAAATAATTCAAGTTCTCAGTATCACCTTATGCAAGGAAAATGTCACTCCAGCCACTTCTATTGTAATATCGCTAGGAACATCACGAAAAATCCTACACGAACCAATAGCCAATTATTCAAACGAAGAAATGCTTACATTTGCTGAGAGGATTGATAATCATCATCAATTAGCAGTTAGCACCCACCTAGAGTTTCCACAAATATTTAGCACACGGCACAGTAAACAACATTGTGTAGCCAAAATATATCTAGAATTTCAATATAGCAAACATGTAGTCAACAAACCAACGCTAGAGATGGCAGTCAATCAAAGCAGCATATAGATCATCTCAAAACACTCAGAAGCCAGAGCCAGGTGAGACATCAATTGATATACCATAAACAAATCCCAAACAGGACAGAACTTGCTTGCATAGAAAATCTCCAACTTCAGTGAAAACCAGCACATGTCGACTCCTCAGAACATTCAAATTCAAGGGATTGTAAGAAAGCATGCTTTCATCGAGAGAAATGAAAGAATATACAAGGACATAAAAAAATAATTACAGATAAGGACTCCAATCCAAAACATCTAGACCAAGCTCAAAATTCAAGGGACGACCAGAAAAAACTATTTAGACCAAATAACAAGCACCCACATAACAAAATTTCAGAGATCCTGAAGGGCTAGAATAGCAGAAAGTACAAAAGAACAATGACCAAAATGGCAGCATTACACCATAGGTAGTAGGATATAACCAACAACCCAAGTTAGCAAGTACACACAACAGCACAAAATCTAAATTAACATGTACTCAAGAGGTAGCTAATGACTATAGATACCAAAAGATCATCAAAGATAACAAACAAACAAACAAACAAACAAACAAACCATTCATTGCAACGGTGGCGCACAGACTTGGCGAGAGACAACTGTTGCTGGAGCTGCAGCATGTTGGTTCGGTCCATTCGGAGGAAATGAACCGAGGGAGATCAAAGTAGAAGGTCACTAGGGGAAAAAAATCGATGGTGGGGTTTGGGAAACAGAGAGTGTAAAGAGACAGAGACAGAGATAGAGACCCAGTTGGGGAAAGGTGAAGAAGTTCTTTGGCCATTGTCGTCAAACAGGTGGAGTGCATTTTTGCAAATCAATAGATTGCAATTGTCCAAAGCAATGGGACCTTATTGGTGGGTCATGCCTTTGATTAACACTCCACAAATTGTTTGCAATCCCATCAAACCTTACTAGATTCACTAACTTTGTGCCTTCTTTTTGGGGTTTTTTTCCTTTCCTTTCTATTTCTTTTTTCTCTGTGATCATTTCCTCCCTGTTTGAGCAGGCAAACAAGCGCGATAAAGGGGCAAGAAAATCTGCAATCTTTGAATGGAAAAGTCAAAAATCAATTCCAAACTGTGAGATCAAAGAATCGATAAAGAAAGAATAAATAATTAAAAAAAATGAGCGGGAAAAAAGTCGTTATTTAGTTTGACAAATTATGATCTCATTTTCAAACTCTTCTCCTTCAGCCTTATGAACTGTAAAAAGAAATCTTTTTCATCTCTGTTTTTTGTCCATCCAGAATTTCAAAATATCACTTAGGTCCTCCAACTTTACTTATTACCATGCCTACCCAAGAGCGAGTAACTAAAAGTCAACCTTATAATTAACACTAGATGTGTATATAGGTTGGGTTGAACATATTTTTAGAATCAACACGAAAATTCGGGTTGATTAGGTTGACAATCCAAATAACCCAAATAAAATCTTCAACTCAACCCAACCCTTAAAATTCAAGTTATAACTTTTTTTTTAATTAAAAATATGTAAATTTATATACAACAACGACTAATAACTAAAATCGCATAAAATTCAAATGTTAAATATCAAATATCTATAATATTTATTGCAAATTTTAAACAAAGACAAATATCACGACAATTTTAAAAGAAAATATTAAAAAATCACAAAGTAATGAATACAGAGTAATCAAACCTTAAACAAATATGTATATATATTATTAATATATATAAAATTCAGCTTGGGTTGGGTAAACCCAAATTTTTTTTAGCCAACCCACAACCTAACTCAACCTAACAAAAATTAGAAAAAAGTAACCCAATGCAAACCAATAACAAAATTAACCCAATCCAACCCTTACATTTTTAGTTGGGTAGTCCGAATTGGGTTGTCAGATTATTTGAAAATCCCTACTTGCACAAATACTACATCCACCTATATATTTTTTTTCTTTCTACCTATATTTTTAAAAGTTTTAAAAAAATTGAAAATTAAAAAAAAAAAAATTGTTTTTGAAAAGTTAGGTTTGTTTTTATAATTTGACTATGCATTCAAATCTTTATAGAATAAATTAGATAACGATTCGATAATAATGAAATTAAGAAATAAATAAATATAACATCAATAACTAAAAACTAAAAATGAAAGCGTTATCAAATGTGATCTAAAAATTGAAAACGCGTGAAATTATCAAGTGACTTGTATAATAATTATTAGACTAAATTATAAAAAGTAGGACTTTTCTCCCATTTAAAAAAATATCTAAATCCTTTTAAAACATTGTAATATTATTATTTCATAAACGTTTCAAAACTATTATAGTAGTAGAAGTTTGTTAGAATGTTTGATGAAAATTGGAATCGATAATAATATTGTCGAAACCTAAAATAAAAATTGAGACCTAAATACTATCACATTCATTTCAGTGGTACCATAGACTCATGGTAGGTCCTCATTTCTATTCAAAATTTTTATTTGATTTTTACTCCCAGAATAGCTATAAAACATTTATAAATGGTCGAGATTAATATTACAACTAAAAAAATGTGATTTTGTATACAAAAGGATAATTAAGAAGTTAAGCTTTTTTTTTTTTTTTTTTTTTTTTGTAATTTAGTCCAATTATTAATTTTCTCCTAAAATTATTTCTACATATTTTGGAAAGGGAAATTCCACCAAAAGTATAGGCCCATAGCCATAAGCTTTGATTTGATAGTTAAAATTATAATTGTGGTTGTAATTTTGCTTCTTAGTTATATGTTGTAATTATTGATTAATTGGTAACATCAATTTGATAGTTGACACTTCAAACTAATTAATGAAATTTTATAAAATTTAAGATCTATATATATATATATNTATATAATTTTTTCTGAAAAGGGCAAAAATAGACTTGAATGAAAATTATTATTGTTTAATTTCTTTTAGACACGAATCATTACCAAATTAAAAATTTCTTTCCTTTCATAAGTTGATTTTACAAAGTCTATATTGTGACTACGTCAACACTTGCATGAATTGAGGTAAATTTAAAATTTTATATTGAATCAATCTTAATTTTAAAATTTAAATTTTATGAATTTGAATAAATCTTAATAGGTCTTCAAACTCTTAAAATTATTTAGTAAGTACGTAAGTAGCTTTGATGTATCTGATAAACATTTGAACGTTCAACATTTTTTTAATAAATTAAATTCACGAACATATTATTAGACCAAAATTCAATGTTTAATGTTTTATTAAATACAAATTTAATTATATGTATGGTAGATTCTTTAGTTTTAAAAATTGCTAAATATGCTGGGACTTATTATGTAATGCTCGAGTTTAGAATGGTTAGAGAATGAGCCGAGATCACATTCGAATGAGAGATCTGAGAATATGAAATTATGATTAAGAAAGACTTTAAAAAATCGAAGGTTACTAAATAGGCACGCTTTCCTTTTCGTTGGATCAATCATATAAATTCCTAAATTAAGCGTATCTAGCTTTGAGTAACCGTATTGGTTTGTAGGAAGAGTCTTCACTTTTAGAAGCGGTTCAAGAAAAGTACATAATGTGGTAGGTCGAGAAGAATGCAGGAAAATGTAAGTTCCAGGTCTATTTAACATTTTTAAAAGTTCAAGAACCTACTAGGCACAAACATGAAAGTTTAAGGACAAAATCAGTAATACAACCACTATGATATATCATACTCAAACGAACTAAAATTGATTTAAGTTAATCAATTTTGTTGAATTATTTAATTTCATCTCATAGCCCTAAAATCTAGAACATGGCAGACATATATTAACCTTTTTTCTAATTAATTGTCAATTTAAATGTAGTTTTAACGGATAAATACATCTATTGCCACCATTATAAAAGTTAGATGGTTTGATTTTCACCTTTTTTTTTGGGGGGGGGGGGTGTTTGAAAGGAATATTTTCACCAATTTGTTGGAGATGTGAAGTAGGAAATAAGCAAAAAAAATGGGAGTGGGGGACAAAATAACAAAACTTATATAAGATGCCAATATGAAAAAGTAGCCAAAAGAAAAAAAAAAGTAGATTGTTTTCCTTTCGGCACTTAGCTAAATAATCATCATCATCTTTTCTTTCTTTTCACTTTGTCACACGACATAAAGCAAACAAACAAAAGAGTCAAAAAGAATTGATTGCAATTCAGTAATACTTTTTAAGAAAAAAAAAATTAAGGTATATAAATTAGGAGGGCAACCAAAAATTAAAAAATCAAATTCAACCAAATGATTCCTCGTTTGGTTTGATTTAATTTGATTTTTAGTATAAAATTAGATATCTTAATTTATATATGAAAAAAATTATGCAATTCGAATTTTCTTAAAAAAATTAATATAAATCAAATTGAATCGAAATATATATATATATATATACCTTTAAAAATAAATTCTAATAAAAGGTTGCTTTTAGCATTATTGTATATTGTATGTTTGTTGTTTAGAAAAAGAATCACTTATTAGGGGATGCATGTTTGTTATTTAGAGAAAGGCTATAAATAAAAATCATAAACATTCAATTTCAACTTATAAGGAAAAAAAGGTACAACTTTAATTTAAAAAATAGCGATCAAGTGATAACAAAAGCATAAATAAAAATGAAAAATTATAAGAAAAAAAAGAAATGCAAAAAACTAAGAACCAACCCGATAGATGGATTGGTTTTGTTCTTTTTGGACTTCAATTTTGTTCCTTTTTGTATATACTGGAATGGTTTGGTTTGGATTGGTTTAGTTCTTAGTTGGTCCTAAAACCAACAATATTGAACTAATTGAACTAAAATTTTCATTCTTAACATAGATGGATTGATTCAACTCATCATAAATCAAATTCTTGAAAAATTAAATCGTATTCTAGACTAAAGTCGACTTCATCTAACTCTAGAATAATGAAATGGTTAAACACACTTTTGTCATTTTTAAAATCAGTCTAAAACATGATTTTAATCATTTAAAACTAATTATGGTGATATGGAATTGTGTTTAAAGGTGACAATAAAAATGCACATTTAACCATTTTAAAATCATTCATGACTTATCTTGAATTTATGAATTTAGGAAAGCTAAAACTTAATCCAAAGTTAGACTGATTTTTACTTTTTCCAATTTCTACTTCTACCATTAAAAAAGTGGATTAAAAAGAGGATTAGGGTTAGAAATGAAAGATGACAATATAATTATTAAAAAGCATATAGAATATTATTGTCCACCACCCTCTAAGTGGGGTCACTTTAGGGATCATTATTTTTGGACCCATACCCTTATAATTGCATTTTAAGACCTCCAATTTGATATGAGATATCTCTTCCACCACCTTATATGTGTGTATATATATATTATATACCATATATATATCTTCCCCACATGAAGACAAAAAAAACTTTGAGCTTAAGACAAAGTCTTTTAAATGTATGTTTGACATGCATGTATGGGTTCTATATATATGAATTACAAAAAAATAGTGTATGAACATGCATAGATTAAATATGGATGGTAGATCCATGTTTTTTGTTTCTAAAAATATTATAAATAAAGGAAATTTGTACCCACCACATGTAAATGGACAATTGGAAATTGAAATATCACTACATAAATATGAATCGATAAGATATACATGGATTTATTATATGGGGCATGTGATTTTCTTGATTTGAATGATATTTTTTCTTCTTCTTTAATTCTAAGACCAAAGATGTACAATGTCACAAGTCAAAGTATTCCATATCCTTACTTTTGTCTCTTGTGCTAGGTTTTGAAAATGCGGATATCCTAATTAAATGCATGCATATAAAAAGAGTTTTGGCTTTAGGTTCATTTTATCAAATATGGGAGTATCTCAATTTTGGAAATTCTCACCATCCTTTGATTGAAAGTGAAACATTTGGGTAGCTATTAAGATGAATCTTCACCAAACCTTAGAGAGTGACCAATTTTGCTCCTAAATTTGAACGGAATAAGATTGTGTACTTTTAATTTTATAACAAGTTAATCCTTTAATTTTTGTGCGTAAATATTTAATCCATGAACTTTAATATTTATAAACAATATAGTATTTATCGTTAAAAAAATTATTAAGATTTAATGACATTTATAACATAAGTATATTGATAAACTAATTAAAAATCAATATAATAAAAATTGGCATTCAATAGGGATTAAATTGTTACAAATTTGAAAGTGTTTAGAAAGTGTTTCCAAAATTGAAAATATAATGACTAAATAGTTGTATAATAATGTTCAATCACTAAACTGTTACAATAATTTTGAAAAACATGGGGATTAAATTATTGCAAACTAAAATTTATTGACCAAGACCTCACTTGGTAATTACCGTACCATTTGGTTTTTTATTTTTGAAAATTAGGAGTGTTTGGGATATTGGCTTAGGTTTTTAACTCAATTCACCACCAACTTCACAAGTCGATATTAAATAACTCAACATCACCAACTTCGATAGTGTTCGCTACTGAAGTTTTTATAATTATTGAGGAACTCAATTTTCTCCTTGTTCTCTCTCTCCTTCTAATGTTTCCAATGGCTCCACCACTAGCCACCGTGAATGACCAAGTACTCTAGGGACAATCAGCGACGACAATATTCTCTGATAACCACATCTGACTCCAATAACAACTATCGTCGACACTGCTGGTGTTCGTTGCTATCGTGATTTGCTCTAGGAGTGTATTGTGTAAAATAAATTGGAGAAATAAGTTCTAAGTATAAGTGATATATTTATGCTTCGATGCGTTTAAGTAAATGTAACGCGTTGGGGTGTCAGATATTTGCAGCAAAACGCACACAACTCCTTCTAATGACGTTCAAGTTTTCCTAAACTAGACCCAAGTATAAATCTAATTTAGGTTCTTGGTAAGTCCAGGGTCGAACTCAGGGATTCAGTTAACCAAACGCAGACCTTGCGTTGTATCTACTATAGGGGTTTTCCTAAATAAATGTGAGAAATGTGTTATTTACACCAAATTGTTGTGCCTGTAGAAGAGATGCAAAAGAGTTGAGTAGTGAATGATGGATCATGCGAAAATGAAGTTTAAGGTAAGTGGACGCATCGGTCTAAGACAGTGTACACAACTAGGATGTGGTGTGAATGAGATGGGATGGTTTGCTTATCTTTTGTTTATGCGTCAAACTTCATTCAACATTTCTCAATGCAAATAACATACAAAGTCTATCTCTAGGATGCATGCGTCTAACATAAAATGCAATAGACACCAGTAAGTTTATCTCTAGTTATACTAGGCGTCCTACTTAATGCAGCTTACTTATTCTTTCGAACAATCTAAGTTAAAAGATGCTTTTACCAATTTGTCAAGTTGGCTTGAGCTTTAGAATGAAGTTGTGCATAAAGTATTAATGCATTCAACATAAACAAGAAATAAACAATGGCAAGTATGATGGATCAAACATATGAATTTTATAAAGAAACAGAGTCTTTACAAAAGCAATATTTAATCAAATGGAATGAAAGTGATAAATGAGAAGAAGAAAACTGAGTCAAGCCAAAGAATATAATCTCTTGTATTTCTTTGGCTCAATCTCGTTGTGTATAATCATTTGTTTAGGAATTGGATGACGTATCTTTCTCAAGAATGGTTTCCTCCGCTTCCTGACCGGTGGTGGTGGTGGTTCTTAACCCTTCTAATCGTCTAGCACCACAACACAGCCTCTACAGAACTAGAGTTATGACTACAATATACAAAAAGTAAGGATTTTTATAATTTTCGAACTTCTTAACTCTGAAGGGACTTTATCTGTTTATAGGCGCTGGTCATGTCCACTTGGTGAATGGGCAGCATTAAAGTCCATGTCCTGGTTAACATTAAAGTCCATGCCCTGATTAGCCGTCTGACTCTCTGAAGCTTTTCAGATGCCGCCTGCTGCGTGGAAGCTTTTCAGACGCCGTTTGCTGCAGGTGTGCCCATACTTGCAAGTGGTGATATGACATAATCAGCCTGGAGCAATGAATCTTCTCTGTGTTGAACTCCCTCCGATGCATGGCCCATGCATTAGAGCTTTTCCTGCGGCACTTGTCTAATGCATTAGCGTTAATCCTTGTATTGAAATCCTGCAATACAATGCGTTAGTGCCTCGATATTAGTAATAAAACTTATTTTGCATGAGTTTGTTAATGTTTGAATAAATCCATGCTTCTAAAAATGAGAAGAATCTATCATTAAAAACCTTAGTTGTTCCAACTTAAGAGCAAAAATAACTTGTATTTCTACAAGTTATCACCTGGCCCTCACTCTGACGACATATTCTGGAAACTATCTCTAACAAAGATTGCCTTCAATAATCATCTCCAGCGACCACCTTCGACATTCAACTGTACGCGACTACCCATTTATTAGGTCATAATGTTTAATATTTTTCATCTTATATAGTAGTTTAATATTAATAGAAACATTTTATGTACATACCCAAACCAAACAAATTTATGAATAAAAACACTTGGACAAATTTATGAATAAAAACACTTGGAAAAAATTGAACCAAACACATTTATATTTTTCTAAGTTTTTATAAAAAAGTGTTTGAATGCAAATGACTTTTTGAAAAACATTTCATCACCTGAACTGCATCTTCTACAACACTCGAGAATTCTACCAATATGACTAAGTCAGGGTTTTACTTTCGCTTAAAAATATCTCATACTTTGGAGAAAGTTGTCATCTATTATATATTATCCTGATCATCATCTTATTTAGTCAATCTAGGATAACGTATATGCATAATAACATTCAATCACTAAACTGTTACAATAATTTTGAAAAACATAGGGATTAAATTATTGCAAACTAAAGTTCATTGACCAATGCTTCACTTGGTAATTAACCATTTGGTTTTTGGTTTTTGAAAATTAGGAGTGTTTGGGGTATTGACTTAGGTTTTTAACCCAACTCAGTGTTTGACCCACCAACTTCACAAGTCGATATTAAATAACTCAACATCACCAACTTCAAAGTATTCACTACTGAAACTTTTACAGTTATCGAGGAATTCATTCTTCCCCTTTTTCTCTCTCTCATTCTAATGTTTCCAATGACTCCACCACTAGCCACCGTCAACGACCAAGTACTCCAAGGACAATCAGCGTCGACAATATTCTCTGACAACCACCTGTGACTCCAATAACAACTATTGTCGGCACTACTGGCCTTACAACATATTCTGGAAACTACCTATCACTTTCAACAATTATCTCTAGTGACTACCTTCAACATTCAACTGTATGCAACTACCCCTTTATTAGGTCATAGTATTTAATATTCATATCTTATATAGTAGTTTAATATTAATAGAAACATTTTATGCACATAGCCAAACCAAACAAATTTATGAATAAAAACACTTGGAAGAAATTTAATTAAACACATTTATATTTTTCTAAGTTTTTATAAAAAAGTGTTTGAATGCAAATGAATCTTTGAAAAATATTTCACCACTTGAATTGCATCTTCTACAACACTCGAGAATCCTATGAACATGGCCAAGTCAGGGTTTTACTTTTGCCTAAAATATCTCATACCTTGGAAAAATTGTCACCCATTATATATTATCATGATCATCCTCTTATTTAGTCAATGTGGGACAACGTATATGCATAATAAACCCTAACCTACAATTTGACACAGGATGCCATAAAAAGCCCTAAATCCCTTTAACAACCTACTTTTTTGTGTGCTTATTACACCAATATTTTTTTTTTTTTTGCAAAGGTATTGTATTAAAGTGTGAGCTAGGGGAATCGAACTTTTGCCCTCGAAGTTGATAGTATAAACAATATGTTAGTTTACACCAATACATTTCACTAATACAAAAGTATATTGTAGTTTTGTTGTTTGTATGAAACAAGAGAATTTTGTCTACCTTAAGTACAATGGTTACATGTAAAATTGTAAAATATATGTAATAGTTTTAAGTTGACATCTCAATTGAATGTTCAAAATTTGGAAAAATATGTGGGCAAATGACTAATTAAACAAAAAGTTAGGCAAAAAAAAAAAAAAAAAAATCACCACAAAAAATCATACTTTTTTATATAACAAAAAATTGCATTAGATACTATTGACTTAATGATTCAACTCTAAACCCCAAATACAAACTTCCTAATTCCGTAGATATATTAACTTTCATACTTCAAAACTCAACTTAGAGCTCCAAACAACTTCTAAGTTTATAAACACTACATCCACCTATAAGTTTCTATAGTTTGTTTATCCACTTTATTTTATTAGTGTATTCAAAAACCAAGTCAAATTTTGAAAACTAAAAAAATAGTTTTCTAACAACTTATTTTTGTTTTAAGAATTTGATTAAAAGTTGAAGTATTTCTACCAGAAACACGAGAACAATAGTATAAAATTTAAGGAGAAAACAAGCCTAAATTTAAAAAACAATAAACAAATTTGTTATCTAACAAGGGCTAAATTGCTACTTTCAAAAGACCAAATATGTTTTTTAAGGTTTTTTTTTTTCCAATAAACTCTTTGCACAATAGACACTAAACATGTATAAAAATCAAAATAAAATACGAGAGATATAGAACAATAGAAAGAGAGTAATAAGAATAATTTAAATTCTAATTCTGTATTATATATAATCTTTCAAATTTGAAATTAGGAGGTAGGAAAATTTGAGTAATTTTGATAGGCAAAATTTTAAATTCTAATTTCTCTCTCTATTTATATATACTCTTTCAAATTTGAAAATGGGAGGTAGGCAAATCAGGCATAAAATTTTAAAATCTTACACTTGTTTGATAATCATTTGATCTTTGATCTAAGAAAGTTAAACATTATTTTATAATATATGTAGTTGAAGAATCAAACATTTATCCTCGAAATCGATAATAAAAGTTGTTTTGTAAGTTAAACTATGGTTCTTTTGACTTTTATAAATTAAGTTTATGAACGCTACTTTTGTGTCTATTGATTTATAATTTATTTTGTTGTCTATTTTTTATGAATACTTTTTTATTAAAGTCAATTTATGAAAAATAAAAATAAAATAGTTTCAAAATAAACTTGTTTTTGTTTTTTTACTTAGTAAAGATGAAATTCTCATGAAACAAACACAATTTTTAAAACCTAAATGATTATCAAATGAAACCTGACTTTCTATGCCTTTTATTTCGCTTGATAATGGTCAAGTGATACTTGCACAACTTTGTCCATGACTTTTTAAAAAATATGTTAGGTAGGAAAATCAAACATTTAATCTCGAGGTTGATGTTCAAAACTTCATATCAATTGAACTATTTTCATTTTGGTTTATCTGTAGTTAAATTAGCTTAAAGATATTAATATTTTTTATAGATCAATGTTTTTAATCCCACTACTCATTAACATAAGGTTATATTTATAAAGAGAGGAAAAAAAACATTTTTATATACAAATCATATAGCTAATTATCCAAATCAATTCAAATTAATTAATTTGAGACAAACACACAACAAATCAAAATCTAAAAAATTTCACAGATTCATGCATGAGCCAAAAAAGAAAAAAAATTCACAAAATATATAAAATTGATGTATCATGAAAAATGAAAAAAAAAAAAGTTTTGATTTGATATGTGGAAAACACATCATGAACAAGAGATAAGTTAGCAACTTGGACACCAATCATTCCACAAATTTGTATAAATAATTATTTTTTCATTAAAAAAAAGGAAAATGCCTTTTTTGAGATGTTTAAAATAAGCTTTTTTTATATAAAAAAAATATTATTATTTATTTTTATTTTTTTAGAAGTTGTGAAAGAGAAAGTGAATTTTGCATCATTTGGTCTATTGCATGCGAACTCATAAGTCATAATCCAAATATTTGATAAGACATACATTAAAAGCATCCAATGTAAATTCCAAAGTTTATTTTATTTTATTTTATTTTATTTTTGTGAAATATAATTCTTTTTTTCCATTATGAACTTTATTTGAAAATAGCTTTATTTTAATTTATTCATTTATGTTGTTTTTTATTCACCGTTGATGGATGGGAAAATTAAAAGAATATTGTCCTTTTAGAAACTATTTAGGAAAATATTGTTGTTTTCAAATTATTTATAAAAATATTGTTTTTTTTTTTTTTAAATAACTTGAGGGTTTAAAATTCGACCAAGATATGTCGAATTTTGAACCTCGACCTTGCTGATGTCATCGCCTAAAATAAAATTTTGTATTGGGAGAGAGTAAGAAAAAGGAAGAGTAAGAGAGAGCGAGATTTTGAGCGAGAGCGAGATAGCAAGATTTTGATAGAGAGCGAGAGTACACTTCAATTTTTGGGTCATCTGTACAAATTTTCTTTTTTTTTTCCTTTTTAATTATTACACATTCCACCTTCTTTCTTTCTTCCTTTTTTTTTTTTTTTTTAATTTTTCATTTTATAAAAACAATTTCTAAAAACATTTTATTAATTTATTTAAACTCTAAAAAGAATAAATTAAAAAAAATAATATCTCATAAAAATATAAAAAATGTAAATTAAATATCTCATTTATATAAAAATAATTACAAAAATCAATGTGTCCCACAAGGCGGACGTCGTCGATTTCGAGCTGGTTGTCGTCACCAGAAGAGAGATATCATCGCCATATGTTTTGACCATTCGTATAAAAATTAGGCAAGTATGCATAATATTTTGTACGGGCTCCCAAAATAACCTGAAACACAAAATATTATATTAGAGAATATTAAAGACAATACAATAAAAATGTGTATAAAATAATCAATTTAGGTTCAGTGTAATGTACCTGTTCAGGTTGAAGCAAATCAAACATGTATCTAATACTGGCTGACTACATGTGTGGTTGTCCTAGTCACACAAAATTTGTCTCTCCACCTAAATTTTTAAAATTGATAATTTCAGAATTTAAATTAACTAGATCAGTGAATAAAAATTAAAG